>NW_022142275.1:0-39470 GCF_007565055.1 Rhinopithecus roxellana | reverse complement strand
TTCATAGCGCAATGAACATTACAGTGACAAGGAAATATCCAGATGAAAACTAGAAAGAAGCTTTCTTAGAAACTTCTTGGTGATGTGTGAATTCATCTCACAGAGTTACACTTATGTTTCGTGGAGCAGTCCATTAACACTGTCTTTGGGGAAACTGAGAAGAGCTTCTTTGGATCACATTGAGGCCTACGCTGATAAAGGAAATTTCATCCGTTCAAAACGTGAAAGAAGCTTTCTGAGAAACTTCTTTCTGATCTGTGAGTTCATCTCACAGAGTTACAATCTCTGCCTCAAGAAGCAGTTTGCTAACACTCTTTCGTGGAATCTGCAAAGTGATATTTGGGAGCCTCTAGGGGCCCATGGTGATAAAGGAAATATCCTCACATAATAAAAAGAGAGAGCTTTCTGAGAAACTGCATTACCATGTGTGAATGCAACTCACAAGTTACACGTTTCTCTTCAGTGATCAGTTTGTTAGCACAGTTTTCTGGAAATCTGCAATTAGATACTTCATAGCGCAATGAACATTACAGTGACAAAGGAAATATCCACAGTAAAACTAATAGAAGGAAGCTTTCTTAGAAACTTCTTGTTGATGTGTTGAATTCATCTCACAGAGTTACACTTATGTTTCGTTGGAACAGTCCATTAACACTGTCTTTGGGGAAACTGAGAAGGGCTTCTTTGGACCACATTGAGGCCTACGCTGATAAAGGAAATTTCATCCGTTCAAACGTGAAAGAAGCTTCTGAGAAACTTCTTTCTGATCTGTGAGTTCATCTCACAGAGTTACAACCTCTGCCTCAAGAAGAAGTTTGCTAACACTCTTCTCGTGTAATCTGCAAAGTGATATTTGGGAGCCTATGGGGCCCATGGTGATAAAGGAAATGTCCTCACATAATAACTAAAGAGAAGCTTTCTGAGAAACTGCATTACCATTGTGAATGCAACTCACAAGTTACACGTTTCTCTTCAGTGATCAGTTTGTTACATAGTTTTCTGGAGATCTGCAATTAGATACTTCATAGCGCAATGAACATTACAGTGACAAAGGAAATATCCAGATGAAAACTAGAAAGAAGCTTTCTTAGAAACTTCTTGGTGATGTGTGAATTCATCTCACAGAGTTACACTTATGTTTCGTGGAGCAGTCCATTAACACTGTCTTTGGGGAAACTGAGAAGAGCTTCTTTGGATCACATTGAGGCCTACGCTGATAAAGGAAATTTCATCCGTTCAAAACGTGAAAGAAGCTTTCTGAGAAACTTCTTTCTGATCTGTGAGTTCATCTCACAGAGTTACAATCTCTGCCTCAAGAAGCAGTTTGCTAACACTCTTTCGCGGAATCTGCAAAGTGATATTTGGGAGCCTATGGGGCCCATGGTGATAAAGGAAATATCCTCACATAATAACTAAAGAGAAGCTTTCTGAGAAACTGCATTACCATGTGTGAATGCAACTCACAAAGTTACACGTTTCTCTTCAGTATCAGTTTGTTAGCACAGTTTTCTGGAATCTGCAATTAGATACTTCATAGCGCAATGAACATTACAGTGACAAAGGAAATATCCACAGTGAAAACTAGAAGGAAGCTTTCTTAGAAACTTCTTGTGATGTGTGAATTCATCTCACAGAGTTACACTTATGTTTCGTGGAACAGTCCATTAACACTGTCTTTGGGGAAACTGAGAAGGGCTTCTTTGGACCACATTGAGGCCTACGCTGATAAAGGAAATTTCATCCGTTCAAAACGTGAAAGAAGCTTTCTGAGAAACTTCTTTCTGATCTGTGAGTTCATCTCACAGAGTTACAATCTCTGCCTCAAGAAGCAGTTTGCTAACACTCTTTTCGTGGAATCTGCAAAGTGATATTTGGCAGCCTATGGGGCCCATGGTGATAAGGAAATATCCTCACATAATAACTAAAGAGAAGCATTCTGAGAAACTGCATTGCCATGTGTGAATGCAACACAAGAGTTACACGTTTCTCTTCAGTGATCAGTTTGTTAGCATAGTTTTCTGGAGATCTGCAATTAGATACTTCATAGCGCAATGAACATTACAGTGACAAAGGAAATATCCAGAGATGAAAACTAGAAAGAAGCTTTCATAGAAACTCTTGGTGATGTGTGAATTCATCTCACAGAGTTACACTTATGTTTCGTGGACAGTCCATTAACACTGTCTTTGGGGAAACTGAGAAGGGCTTCTTTGGACCACATTGAGGCCTACGCTGATAAAGGAAATTTCATCCGTTCAAAACGTGAAAGAAGCTTTCTGAGAAACTTCTTTCTGATCTGTGAGTTCATCTCACAGAGTTACAACCTCTGCCTCAAGAAGAAGTTTGCTAACACTCTTCGTCTAATCTGCAAAGTGATATTTGGGAGCCTATAGGGGCCCATGGTGATAAAGGAAATATCCTCACATAATAACTAAAGAGAAGCTTTCTGAGAAACTGCATTACCATGTGTGAATGCAACTCACAAGTTACACGTTTCTCTTCAGTGATCAGTTTGTTACACAGTTTTCTGGAGATCTGCAATTAGATACTTCATAGCGCAATGAACATTACAGTGACAAAGGAAATATCCAGATGAAAACTAGAAGAAGCTTTCTTAGAAACTTCTTGTGATGTGTGAATTCATCTCACAGAGTTACACTTATGTTTCGTGGAGCAGTCCATTAACACTGTCTTTGGGGAAACTGAGAAGAGCTTCTTTGGATCACATTGAGGCCTACGCTGATAAAGGAAATTTCAATCCGTTCAAAACGTGAAGAAGCTTTCTGAGAAAACTTCTTTCTGATCTGTGAGTTCATCTCACAGAGTTACAATCTCTGCCTCAAGAAGCAGTTTGCTAACACTCTTTTCGCGGAATCTGCAAAGTGTATTTGGGAGCCTATGGGGGCCCATGGTGATAAGGAAATATCCTCACATAATAACTAAAGAGAAGCTTTCTGAGAAACTGCATTACCATGTGTGAATGCAACTCACAAAGTTACACGTTTCTCTTCAGTTATCAGTTTGTTAGCACAGTTTCTGGAAATCTGCAATTAGATACTTCATAGCGCATGAACATTACAGTGACAAAGGAATATCCACAGTGAAAACTAAGAGAAGCTTTCTTAGAAAACTTCTTGTTGATGTGTGAATTCATCTCACAGAGTTACACTTATGTTTCGTTGGAACAGTCCATTAACACTGTCTTTGGGGAAACTGAGAAGGGCTTCTTTGGATCACATTGAGGCCTACGCTGATAAAGGAAATTTCATCCGTTCAAAACGTGAAAGAAGCTTTCTGAGAAACTTCTTTCTGATCTGTGAGTTCATCTCACAGAGTTACAACCTCTGCCTCAAGAAGAAGTTTGCTAACACTCTTCTCGTCTAATCTGCAAAGTGATATTTGGGAGCCTATAGGGGCCCATGGTGATAAAGGAAATATCCTCACATAATAACTAAAGAGAAGCTTTCTGAGAAACTGCATTACCATGTGTGAATGCAACTCACAAAGTTACACGTTTCTCTTCAGTGATCAGTTTGTTAGCACAGTTTTCTGGAAATCTGCAATAGATACTTCATAGCGCAATGAACATTACAGTGACAAAGGAAATATCCACAGTGAAAACTAGAAGGAAGCTTCTTAGAAACTTCTTGTTGATGTGTGAATTCATCTCACAGAGTTACACTTATGTTTCGTGGAACAGTCCATTAACACTGTCTTTGGGGAAACTGAGAAGGGCTTCTTTGGACCACATTGAGGCCTACGCTGATAAAGGAAATTTCATCCGTTCAAAACGTGAAAGAAGCTTTCTGAGAAACTTCTTTCTGATCTGTGAGTTCATCTCACAGAGTTACAACCTCTGCCTCAAGAAGAAGTTTGCTAACACTCTTCTCGTCTAATCTGCAAAGTGATATTTGGGAGCCTATAGGGGCCCATGGTGATAAAGGAAATATCCTCACATAATAACTAAAGAGAAGCTTTCTGAGAAACTGCATTACCATGTGTGAATGCAACTCACAGAGTTACACGTTTCTCTTCAGTGATCAGATTGTTAGCATAGTTTTCTGGAGATCTGCAATTAGATACTTCATAGCGCAATGAACATTACAGTGACAAAGGAAATATCCAGATGAAAACTAGAAAGAAGCTTTCTTAGAAACTTCTTGTTGATGTGTGAATTCATCTCACAGAGTTACACTTATGTTTCGTGGAGCAGTCCATTAACACTGTCTTTGGGGAAACTGAGAAGAGCTTCTTTGGATCACATTGAGGCCTACGCTGATAAAGGAAATTTCATCCGTTCAAACGTGAAAGAAGTTTTCTGAGAAACTTCTTTCTGATCTGTGAGTTCATCTCACAGAGTTACAACCTTCTGCCTCAAGAAGAAGTTGCTAACACTCTTCTCGTCTAATCTGCAAAGTGATATTTGGGAGCCTATAGGGGCCCATGGTGATAAAGGAAATGTCCTCACATAATAACTAAAGAGAAGCTTTCTGAGAAACTGCATTACCATGTGTGAATGCAACTCACAAAGTTACACGTTTCTCTTCAGTGATCAGTTTGTTAACACAGTTTTCTGGAGATCTGCAATTAGATACTTCATAGCGCAATGAACATTACAGTGACAAAGGAAATATCCAGATGAAAACTAGAAGAAGCTTTCTTAGAAACTTCTTGTGATGTGTGAATTCATCTCACAGAGTTACACTTATGTTTCGTGGAGCAGTCCATTAACACTGTCTTTGGGGAAACTGAGAAGAGCTTCTTTGGATCACATTGAGGCCTACGCTGATAAAGGAAATTTCATCCGTTCAAACGTGAAAGAAGCTTTCTGAGAAACTTCTTTCTGATCTGTGAGTTCATCTCACAGAGTTACAACCTCTGCCTCAAGAAGCAGTTTGCTAACACTCTTCTCGTCGAATCTGCAAAGTGATATTGGGAGCCTATAGGGGCCCATGGTGATAAAGGAAATATCCTCACATAATAACTAAAGAGAAGCTTTCTGAGAAACTGCATTACCATGTGTGAATGCAACTCACAAAGTTACACGTTTCTCTTCAGTGATCAGTTTGTTAACACAGTTTTCTGGAGATCTGCAATTAGATACTTCATAGCGCAATGAACATTACAGTGACAAAGGAAATATCCAGATGAAAACTAGAAGAAGCTTTCTTAGAAACTTCTTGGTGATGTGTGAATTCATCTCACAGAGTTACACTTATGTTTCGTGGAGCAGTCCATTAACACTGTCTTTGGGGAAACTGAGAAGAGCTTCTTGGATCACATTGAGGCCTACGCTGATAAAGGAAATTTCATCCGTTCAAAACGTGAAAGAAGCTTTCTGAGAAACTTCTTTCTGATCTGTGAGTTCATCTCACAGAGTTACAACCTCTGCCTCAAGAAGCAGTTTGCTAACACTCTTTTCGTGGAATCTGCAAAGTGATATTTGGCAGCCTATTGGGGCCCATGGTGATAAAGGAAATATCCTCACATAATAACTAAAGAGAAGCTTTCTGAGAAACTGCATTACCATGTGTGAATGCAACTCACAAAGTTACACGTTTCTCTTCAGTGATCAGTTTGTTAACACAGTTTTCTGGAGATCTGCAATTAGATACTTCATAGCGCAATGAACATTACAGTGACAAAGGAAATATCCAGATGAAAAGTAGAAAGAAGCTTTCTTAGAAACTTCTTGGTGATGTGTGAATTCATCTCACAGAGTTACACTTATGTTTCGTGGAGCAGTCCATTAACACTGTCTTTGGGGAAACTGAGAAGGCTTCTTTGGATCACATTGAGGCCTACGCTGATAAAGGAAATTTCATCCGTTCAAAACGTGAAGAAGCTTTCTGAGAAACTTCTTTCTGATCTGTGAGTTCATCTCACAGAGTTACAATCTCTGCCTCAAGAAAGAAGTTTGCTAACACTCTTTTCGTCGAATCTGCAAAGTGATATTTGGGAGCCTATAGGGGCCCATGGTGATAAAGGAAATATCCTCACATAATAACTAAAGAGAAGCTTTCTGAGAAACTGCATTACCATGTGTGAATGCAACTCACAAAGTTACACGTTTCTCTTCAGTTATCAGATTGTTAGCACAGTTTTCTGGAGAATCTGCAATTAGATACTTCATAGCGCAATGAACATTACAGTGACAAAGGAAATATCCAGATGAAAACTAGAAAGAAGCTTTCTTAGAAACTTCTTGTTGATGTGTGAATTCATCTCACAGAGTTACACTTATGTTTCGTGGAGCAGTCCATTAACACTGTCTTTGGGGAAACTGAGAAGAGCTTCTTTGGACCACATTGAGGCCTACGCTGATAAAGGAAATTTCATCCGTTCAAAACGTGAAAGAAGCTTTCTGAGAAACTTCTTTCTGATCTGTGAGTTCATCTCACAGAGTTACAACCTCTGCCTCAAGAAGAAGTTTGCTAACACTCTTCTCGTCTAATCTGCAAAGTGATATTTGGGAGCCTATAGGGGCCCATGGTGATAAAGGAAATATCCTCACATAATAACTAAAGAGAAGCTTTCTGAGAAACTGCATTACCATGTGTGAATGCAACTCACAAAGTTACACGTTTCTCTTCAGTGATCAGTTTGTTAGCACAGTTTTCTGGAGAATCTGCAATTAGATACTTCATAGCGCAATGAACATTACAGTGACAAAGGAAATATCCCAGATGAAAACTAGAAGAAGCTTTCTTAGAAACTTCTTGTTGATGTGTGAATTCATCTCACAGAGTTACACTTATGTTTCGTGGACAGTCCATTAACACTGTCTTTGGGGAAACTGAGAAGGGCTTCTTTGGATCACATTGAGGCCTACGCTGATAAAGGAAATTTCATCCGTTCAAAACGTGAAAGAAGCTTTCTGAGAAACTTCTTTCTGATCTGTGAGTTCATCTCACAGAGTTACAACCTCTGCCTCAAGAAGAAGTTTGCTAACACTCTTTCGTCTAATCTGCAAAGTGATATTTGGGAGCCTATAGGGGCCCATGGTGATAAAGGAAATATCCTCACATAATAACTAAAGAGAAGCTTTCTGAGAAACTGCATTACCATGTGTGAATGCAACTCACAGAGTTACACGTTTTCTCTTCAGTGATCAGATTGTTAGCATAGTTTTCTGGAGATCTGCAATTAGATACTTCATAGCGCAATGAACATTACAGTGACAAAGGAAATATCCAGATGAAAAACTAGAAAGAAGCTTTCTTAGAAACTTCTTGTTGATGTGTGAATTCATCTCACAGAGTTACACTTATGTTTCGTGGAGCAGTCCATTAACACTGTCTTTGGGGAAACTGAGAAGGGCTTCTTTGGATCACATTGAGGCCTACGCTGATAAAGGAAATTTCATCCGTTCAAACGTGAAAGAAGCTTTCTGAGAAACTTCTTTCTGATCTGTGAGTTCATCTCACAGAGTTACAACCTCTGCCTCAAGAAGAAGTTTGCTAACACTCTTCTCGTCTAATCTGCAAAGTGATATTGGGAGCCTATAGGGGCCCATGGTGATAAAGGAAATGTCCTCACATAATAACTAAAGAGAAGCTTTCTGAGAAACTGCATTACCATGTGTGAATGCAACTCACAAAGTTACACGTTTCTCTTCAGTGATCAGTTTTGTTAACACAGTTTTCTGGAGATCTGCAATTAGATACTTCATAGCGCAATGAACATTACAGTGACAAAGGAAATATCCAGATGAAAACTAGAAAGAAGCTTTCTAGAAACTTCTTGGTGATGTGTGAATTCATCTCACAGAGTTACACTTATGTTTCGTGGAGCAGTCCATTAACACTGTCTTGGGGAAACTGAGAAGAGCTTCTTTGGATCACATTGAGGCCTACGCTGATAAAGGAAATTTCATCCGTTCAAAACGTGAAAGAAGCTTTCTGAGAAACTTCTTTCTGATCTGTGAGTTCATCTCACAGAGTTACAATCTCTGCCTCAAGAAGCAGTTTGCTAACACTCTTTCGTGGAATCTGCAAAGTGATATTTGGGAGCCTCTAGGTGCCCATGGTGATAAAGGAAATATCCTCACATAATAACTAAAGAGAAGCTTTCTGAGAAACTGCATTACCATATGTGAATGCAACTCACAAAGTTACACGTTTCTCTTCAGTTATCAGTTTGTTAGCACAGTTTTCTGGAAATCTGCAATTAGATACTTCATAGCGCAATGAACATTACAGTGACAAAGGAAATATCCACAGTGAAAACTAGAAGGAAGCTTTCTTAGAAACTTCTTGTTGATGTGTGAATTCATCTCACAGAGTTACACTTATGTTTCGTGGAACAGTCCATTAACACTGTCTTTGGGGAAACTGAGAAGGGCTTCTTTGAACCACATTGAGGCCTACACTGATAAAGGAAATTTCATCCGTTCAAAACGTGAAAGAAGCTTTCTGAGAAACTTCTTCTGATCTGTGAGTTCATCTCACAGAGTTACAATCTCTGCCTCAAGAAGCAGTTTGCTAACACTCTTTTCGTGGAATCTGCAAAGTGATATTTGGCAGCCTATGGGGCCCATGGTGATAAAGGCAATATCCTCACATAATAACTAAAGAGAAGCATTCTGAGAAACTGCATTGCCATGTGTGAATGCAACTCACAGAGTTACACGTTTCTCTTCAGTGATCAGTTTGTTAGCATAGTTTTCTGGAGATCTGCAATTAGATACTTCATAGCGCAATGAACATTACAGTGACAAAGGAAATATCCAGAGATGAAAACTAGAAAGAAGCTTTCATAGAAACTTCTTGGTGATGTGTGAATTCATCTCACAGAGTTACACTTATGTTTCGTGGAGCAGTCCATTAACACTGTCTTTGGGGAAACTGAGAAGGGCTTCTTTGGATCACATTGAGGCCTACGCTGATAAAGGAAATTTCATCCGTTCAAAACGTGAAAGAAGCTTTCTGAGAAACTTCTTTCTGATCTGTGAGTTCATCTCACAGAGTTACAACCTCTGCCTCAAGAAGAAGTTTGCTAACACTCTTCTCGTCTAATCTGCAAAGTGATATTTGGGAGCCTATAGGGGCCCATGGTGATAAAGGAAATGTCCTCACATAGTAACTAAAGAGAAGCTTTCTGAGAAACTGCATTACCATGTGTGAATGCAACTCACAAAGTTACACGTTTCTCTTCAGTGATCAGTTTGTTAACACAGTTTTCTGGAGATCTGCAATTAGATACTTCATAGCGCAATGAACATTACAGTGACAAAGGAAATATCCAGATGAAAACTAGAAAGAAGCTTTCTTAGAAACTTCTTGTTGATGTGTGAATTCATCTCACAGAGTTACACTTATGTTTCGTGGAGCAGTCCATTAACACTGTCTTTGGGGAAACTGAGAAGAGCTTCTTTGGATCACATTGAGGCCTACGCTGATAAAGGAAATTTCATCCGTTCAAAACGTGAAAGAAGCTTTCTGAGAAACTTCTTTCTGATCTGTGAGTTCATCTCACCGAGTTCCAATCTCTGCCTCAAGAAGCAGTTTGCTAACACTCTTTTCGTGGAATCTGCAAAGTGATATTTGGGAGCCTATAGGGGCCCATGGTGGTAAAGGAAATATCCTCACATAATAACTAAAGAGAAGCTTTCTGAGAAACTGCACTGCCATGTGTGAATGCAACTCACAGAGTTACGCCATTGTTTTTGCAGCCGTTTCTTAGGACTGTTTCCGTGGATTCCGAGAAGTGATATTTCAGATAGCTTTGAAGAATAGAAGGAAAAAGAAATATCCTCCAAGAGAAAGCAGAACCAAGCTTTCTGAGAAACTGCTTTGTGATATGTGAATTCATTTCACAGTGTTCTATCACCCTTTCTCGGGGGAGTTTCCTAGCACTCATTTGAGGAATCTCAGATGTGATGTCTTGGATATCGTTGAATCGCATGCTGAATAAGGAACTATCCTCAGAGAAACCTGCAGAGAAGCCTTCTCAGAAACTTCTTTGTTGTGGGTGATTTCAGCCCACAGATGTCCATCATTGTTTCCACTGAGAAACTTGCTAGGAGAGTTTTCGCAGAATCTGCAATAGGACACACGGTGGCGCTCCAAGACCACAAATAACTTCGTCTTACTAAAGAAAGAAGCTTTCTGAGAAACCGCTTTGTGATGTGTGAATTCAACTCACTAAGTTGCAGCTGTATTTCGTGGGGCCGTGGCCTAGCCCTATTTGTGTGGAATCTGAGAACAGATATTCCCGAACCCTTTGAAAACAATGGGGCCAAGGGAAACATCTTCCAATAAAAATGAGAAAGAAGCTTACTGAGAAACTTCTTTCTGATCTGTGAGTTCATCTCACAGAGTTACAATCTCTGCCTCAAGAAGCAGTTTGCTAACACTCTTTTCGTGGAATCTGCAAAGTGATATTTGGCAGCCTATTGGGGCCCATGGTGATAAAGGAAATATCCTCACATAATAACTAAAGAGAAGCATTCTGAGAAACTGCATTGCCATGTGTGAATGCAACTCACAGAGTTACACGTTTCTCTTCAGTGATCAGTTTGTTAGCATAGTTTTCTGGAGATCTGCAATTAGATACTTCATAGCGCAATGAACATTACAGTGACAAAGGAAATATCCAGAGATGAAAACTAGAAAGAAGCTTTCATAGAAACTTCTTGGTGATGTGTGAATTCATCTCACAGAGTTACACTTATGTTTCGTGGAGCAGTCCATTAACACTGTCTTTGGGGAAACTGAGAAGGGCTTCTTTGGATCACATTGAGGCCTACGCTGATAAAGGAAATTTCATCCGTTCAAAACGTGAAAGAAGCTTTCTGAGAAACTTCTTTCTGATCTGTGAGTTCATCTCACAGAGTTACAACCTCTGCCTCAAGAAGAAGTTTGCTAACACTCTTCTCGTCTAATCTGCAAAGTGATATTTGGGAGCCTATAGGGGCCCATGGTGATAAAGGAAATGTCCTCACATAGTAACTAAAGAGAAGCTTTCTGAGAAACTGCATTACCATGTGTGAATGCAACTCACAAAGTTACACGTTTCTCTTCAGTGATCAGTTTGTTAACACAGTTTTCTGGAGATCTGCAATTAGATACTTCATAGCGCAATGAACATTACAGTGACAAAGGAAATATCCAGATGAAAACTAGAAAGAAGCTTTCTTAGAAACTTCTTGTTGATGTGTGAATTCATCTCACAGAGTTACACTTATGTTTCGTGGAGCAGTCCATTAACACTGTCTTTGGGGAAACTGAGAAGAGCTTCTTTGGATCACATTGAGGCCTACGCTGATAAAGGAAATTTCATCCGTTCAAAACGTGAAAGAAGCTTTCTGAGAAACTTCTTTCTGATCTGTGAGTTCATCTCACCGAGTTCCAATCTCTGCCTCAAGAAGCAGTTTGCTAACACTCTTTTCGTGGAATCTGCAAAGTGATATTTGGGAGCCTATAGGGGCCCATGGTGGTAAAGGAAATATCCTCACATAATAACTAAAGAGAAGCTTTCTGAGAAACTGCACTGCCATGTGTGAATGCAACTCACAGAGTTACGCCATTGTTTTTGCAGCCGTTTCTTAGGACTGTTTCCGTGGATTCCGAGAAGTGATATTTCAGATAGCTTTGAAGAATAGAAGGAAAAAGAAATATCCTCCAAGAGAAAGCAGAACCAAGCTTTCTGAGAAACTGCTTTGTGATATGTGAATTCATTTCACAGTGTTCTATCACCCTTTCTCGGGGGAGTTTCCTAGCACTCATTTGAGGAATCTCAGATGTGATGTCTTGGATATCGTTGAATCGCATGCTGAATAAGGAACTATCCTCAGAGAAACCTGCAGAGAAGCCTTCTCAGAAACTTCTTTGTTGTGGGTGATTTCAGCCCACAGATGTCCATCATTGTTTCCACTGAGAAACTTGCTAGGAGAGTTTTCGCAGAATCTGCAATAGGACACACGGTGGCGCTCCAAGACCACAAATAACTTCGTCTTACTAAAGAAAGAAGCTTTCTGAGAAACCGCTTTGTGATGTGTGAATTCAACTCACTAAGTTGCAGCTGTATTTCGTGGGGCCGTGGCCTAGCCCTATTTGTGTGGAATCTGAGAACAGATATTCCCGAACCCTTTGAAAACAATGGGGCCAAGGGAAACATCTTCCAATAAAAATGAGAAAGAAGCTTACTGAGAAACTTCTTTCTGATCTGTGAGTTCATCTCACAGAGTTACAATCTCTGCCTCAAGAAGCAGTTTGCTAACACTCTTTTCGTGGAATCTGCAAAGTGATATTTGGCAGCCTATTGGGGCCCATGGTGATAAAGGAAATATCCTCACATAATAACTAAAGAGAAGCATTCTGAGAAACTGCATTGCCATGTGTGAATGCAACTCACAGAGTTACACGTTTCTCTTCAGTGATCAGTTTGTTAGCATAGTTTTCTGGAGATCTGCAATTAGATACTTCATAGCGCAATGAACATTACAGTGACAAAGGAAATATCCAGAGATGAAAACTAGAAAGAAGCTTTCATAGAAACTTCTTGGTGATGTGTGAATTCATCTCACAGAGTTACACTTATGTTTCGTGGAGCAGTCCATTAACACTGTCTTTGGGGAAACTGAGAAGGGCTTCTTTGGATCACATTGAGGCCTACGCTGATAAAGGAAATTTCATCCGTTCAAAACGTGAAAGAAGCTTTCTGAGAAACTTCTTTCTGATCTGTGAGTTCATCTCACAGAGTTACAACCTCTGCCTCAAGAAGAAGTTTGCTAACACTCTTCTCGTCTAATCTGCAAAGTGATATTTGGGAGCCTATAGGGGCCCATGGTGATAAAGGAAATGTCCTCACATAGTAACTAAAGAGAAGCTTTCTGAGAAACTGCATTACCATGTGTGAATGCAACTCACAAAGTTACACGTTTCTCTTCAGTGATCAGTTTGTTAACACAGTTTTCTGGAGATCTGCAATTAGATACTTCATAGCGCAATGAACATTACAGTGACAAAGGAAATATCCAGATGAAAACTAGAAAGAAGCTTTCTTAGAAACTTCTTGTTGATGTGTGAATTCATCTCACAGAGTTACACTTATGTTTCGTGGAGCAGTCCATTAACACTGTCTTTGGGGAAACTGAGAAGAGCTTCTTTGGATCACATTGAGGCCTACGCTGATAAAGGAAATTTCATCCGTTCAAAACGTGAAAGAAGCTTTCTGAGAAACTTCTTTCTGATCTGTGAGTTCATCTCACCGAGTTCCAATCTCTGCCTCAAGAAGCAGTTTGCTAACACTCTTTTCGTGGAATCTGCAAAGTGATATTTGGGAGCCTATAGGGGCCCATGGTGGTAAAGGAAATATCCTCACATAATAACTAAAGAGAAGCTTTCTGAGAAACTGCACTGCCATGTGTGAATGCAACTCACAGAGTTACGCCATTGTTTTTGCAGCCGTTTCTTAGGACTGTTTCCGTGGATTCCGAGAAGTGATATTTCAGATAGCTTTGAAGAATAGAAGGAAAAAGAAATATCCTCCAAGAGAAAGCAGAACCAAGCTTTCTGAGAAACTGCTTTGTGATATGTGAATTCATTTCACAGTGTTCTATCACCCTTTCTCGGGGGAGTTTCCTAGCACTCATTTGAGGAATCTCAGATGTGATGTCTTGGATATCGTTGAATCGCATGCTGAATAAGGAACTATCCTCAGAGAAACCTGCAGAGAAGCCTTCTCAGAAACTTCTTTGTTGTGGGTGATTTCAGCCCACAGATGTCCATCATTGTTTCCACTGAGAAACTTGCTAGGAGAGTTTTCGCAGAATCTGCAATAGGACACACGGTGGCGCTCCAAGACCACAAATAACTTCGTCTTACTAAAGAAAGAAGCTTTCTGAGAAACCGCTTTGTGATGTGTGAATTCAACTCACTAAGTTGCAGCTGTATTTCGTGGGGCCGTGGCCTAGCCCTATTTGTGTGGAATCTGAGAACAGATATTCCCGAACCCTTTGAAAACAATGGGGCCAAGGGAAACATCTTCCAATAAAAATGAGAAAGAAGCTTACTGAGAAACTTCTTTCTGATCTGTGAGTTCATCTCACAGAGTTACAATCTCTGCCTCAAGAAGCAGTTTGCTAACACTCTTTTCGTGGAATCTGCAAAGTGATATTTGGCAGCCTATTGGGGCCCATGGTGATAAAGGAAATATCCTCACATAATAACTAAAGAGAAGCATTCTGAGAAACTGCATTGCCATGTGTGAATGCAACTCACAGAGTTACACGTTTCTCTTCAGTGATCAGTTTGTTAGCATAGTTTTCTGGAGATCTGCAATTAGATACTTCATAGCGCAATGAACATTACAGTGACAAAGGAAATATCCAGAGATGAAAACTAGAAAGAAGCTTTCATAGAAACTTCTTGGTGATGTGTGAATTCATCTCACAGAGTTACACTTATGTTTCGTGGAGCAGTCCATTAACACTGTCTTTGGGGAAACTGAGAAGGGCTTCTTTGGATCACATTGAGGCCTACGCTGATAAAGGAAATTTCATCCGTTCAAAACGTGAAAGAAGCTTTCTGAGAAACTTCTTTCTGATCTGTGAGTTCATCTCACAGAGTTACAACCTCTGCCTCAAGAAGAAGTTTGCTAACACTCTTCTCGTCTAATCTGCAAAGTGATATTTGGGAGCCTATGGGGCCCATGGTGATAAAGGAAATGTCCTCACATAGTAACTAAAGAGAAGCTTTCTGAGAAACTGCATTACCATGTGTGAATGCAACTCACAAAGATACACGTTTCTCTTCAGTTATCAGTTTGTTAGCACAGTTTTCTGGAAATCTGCAATTAGATACTTCATAGCGCAATGAACATTACAGTGACAAAGGAAATATCCACAGTGAAAACTAGAAGGAAGCTTTCTTAGAAACTTCTTGTTGATGTGTGAATTCATCTCACAGAGTTACACTTATGTTTCGTGGAACAGTCCATTAACACTGTCTTTGGGAAAACTGAGAAGGGCTTCTTTGGACCACATTGAGGCCTACCCTGATAAAGGAAATTTCATCCGTTCAAAACGTGAAAGAAGCTTTCTGAGAAACTTCTTTCTGATCTGTGAGTTCATCTCACCGAGTTACAATCTCTGCCTCAAGAAGCAGTTTGCTAACACTCTTTTCGTGGAATCTGCAAAGTGATATTTGGCAGCCTATTGGGGCCCATGGTGATAAAGGAAATATCCTCACATAATAACTAAAGAGAAGCATTCTGAGAAACTGCATTGCCATGTGTGAATGCAACTCACAGAGTTACACGTTTCTCTTCAGTGATCAGTTTGTTAGCATAGTTCTCTGGAGATCTGCAATTAGATACTTCATAGCGCAATGAGCATTACAGTGACAAAGGAAATATCCAGAGATGAAAACTAGAAAGAAGCTTTCATAGAAACTTCTTGGTGATGTGTGAATTCATCTCACAGAGTTACACTTATGTTTCGTGGAGCAGTCCATTAACACTGTCTTTGGGGAAACTGAGAAGGGCTTCTTTGGATCACATTGAGGCCTACGCTGATAAAGGAAATTTCATCCGTTCAAAACGTGAAAGAAGCTTTCTGAGAAACTTCTTTCTGATCTGTGAGTTCATCTCACAGAGTTACAACCTCTGCCTCAAGAAGAAGTTTGCTAACACTCTTCTCGTCTAATCTGCAAAGTGATATTTGGGAGCCTATAGGGGCCCATGGTGATAAAGGAAATGTCCTCACATAATAACTAAAGAGAAGCTTTCTGAGAAACTGCATTACCATGTGTGAATGCAACTCACAAAGTTACACGTTTCTCTTCAGTGATCAGTTTGTTAACACAGTTTTCTGGAGATCTGCAATTAGATACTTCATAGCGCAATGAACATTACAGTGACAAAGGAAATATCCAGATGAAAACTAGAAAGAAGCTTTCTTAGAAACTTCTTGGTGATGTGTGAATTCATCTCACAGAGTTACACTTATGTTTCGTGGAGCAGTCCATTAACACTGTCTTTGGGGAAACTGAGAAGAGCTTCTTTGGATCACATTGAGGCCTACGCTGATAAAGGAAATTTCATCCGTTCAAAACGTGAAAGAAGCTTTCTGAGAAACTTCTTTCTGATCTGTGAGTTCATCTCACAGAGTTACAATCTCTGCCTCAAGAAGCAGTTTGCTAACACTCTTTCGTGGAATCTGCAAAGTGATATTTGGGAGCCTCTAGGGGCCCATGGTGATAAAGGAAATATCCTCACATAATAACTAAAGAGAAGCTTTCTGAGAAACTGCATTACCATATGTGAATGCAACTCACAAAGTTACACGTTTCTCTTCAGTTATCAGTTTGTTAGCACAGTTTTCTGGAAATCTGCAATTAGATACTTCATAGCGCAATGAACATTACAGTGACAAAGGAAATATCCACAGTGAAAACTAGAAGGAAGCTTTCTTAGAAACTTCTTGTTGATGTGTGAATTCATCTCACAGAGTTACACTTATGTTTCGTGGAACAGTCCATTAACACTGTCTTTGGGGAAACTGAGAAGGGCTTCTTTGGACCACATTGAGGCCTACGCTGATAAAGGAAATTTCATCCGTTCAAAACGTGAAAGAAGCTTTCTGAGAAACTTCTTTCTGATCTGTGAGTTCATCTCACAGAGTTACAACCTCTGCCTCAAGAAGAAGTTTGCTAACACTCTTCTCGTGTAATCTGCAAAGTGATATTTGGGAGCCTATAGGGGCCCATGGTGATAAAGGAAATGTCCTCACATAATAACTAAAGAGAAGCTTTCTGAGAAACTGCATTACCATGTGTGAATGCAACTCACAAAGTTACACGTTTCTCTTCAGTGATCAGTTTGTTAACACAGTTTTCTGGAGATCTGCAATTAGATACTTCATAGCGCAATGAACATTACAGTGACAAAGGAAATATCCAGATGAAAACTAGAAAGAAGCTTTCTTAGAAACTTCTTGGTGATGTGTGAATTCATCTCACAGAGTTACACTTATGTTTCGTGGAGCAGTCCATTAACACTGTCTTTGGGGAAACTGAGAAGAGCTTCTTTGGATCACATTGAGGCCTACGCTGATAAAGGAAATTTCATCCGTTCAAAACGTGAAAGAAGCTTTCTGAGAAACTTCTTTCTGATCTGTGAGTTCATCTCACAGAGTTACAATCTCTGCCTCAAGAAGCAGTTTGCTAACACTCTTTCGTGGAATCTGCAAAGTGATATTTGGGAGCCTATAGGGGCCCATGGTGATAAAGGAAATATCCTCACATAATAACTAAAGAGAAGCTTTCTGAGAAACTGCATTACCATATGTGAATGCAACTCACAAAGTTACACGTTTCTCTTCAGTTATCAGTTTGTTAGCACAGTTTTCTGGAAATCTGCAATTAGATACTTCATAGCGCAATGAACATTACAGTGACAAAGGAAATATCCACAGTGAAAACTAGAAGGAAGCTTTCTTAGAAACTTCTTGTTGATGTGTGAATTCATCTCACAGAGTTACACTTATGTTTCGTGGAACAGTCCATTAACACTGTCTTTGGGGAAACTGAGAAGGGCTTCTTTGAACCACATTGAGGCCTACACTGATAAAGGAAATTTCATCCGTTCAAAACGTGAAAGAAGCTTTCTGAGAAACTTCTTTCTGATCTGTGAGTTCATCTCACAGAGTTACAATCTCTGCCTCAAGAAGCAGTTTGCTAACACTCTTTTCGTGGAATCTGCAAAGTGATATTTGGCAGCCTATTGGGGCCCATGGTGATAAAGGCAATATCCTCACATAATAACTAAAGAGAAGCATTCTGAGAAACTGCATTGCCATGTGTGAATGCAACTCACAGAGTTACACGTTTCTCTTCAGTGATCAGTTTGTTAGCATAGTTTTCTGGAGATCTGCAATTAGATACTTCATAGCGCAATGAACATTACAGTGACAAAGGAAATATCCAGAGATGAAAACTAGAAAGAAGCTTTCATAGAAACTTCTTGGTGATGTGTGAATTCATCTCACAGAGTTACACTTATGTTTCGTGGAGCAGTCCATTAACACTGTCTTTGGGGAAACTGAGAAGGGCTTCTTTGGATCACATTGAGGCCTACGCTGATAAAGGAAATTTCATCCGTTCAAAACGTGAAAGAAGCTTTCTGAGAAACTTCTTTCTGATCTGTGAGTTCATCTCACAGAGTTACAACCTCTGCCTCAAGAAGAAGTTTGCTAACACTCTTCTCGTCTAATCTGCAAAGTGATATTTGGGAGCCTATAGGGGCCCATGGTGATAAAGGAAATGTCCTCACATAGTAACTAAAGAGAAGCTTTCTGAGAAACTGCATTACCATGTGTGAATGCAACTCACAAAGTTACACGTTTCTCTTCAGTGATCAGTTTGTTAACACAGTTTTCTGGAGATCTGCAATTAGATACTTCATAGCGCAATGAACATTACAGTGACAAAGGAAATATCCAGATGAAAACTAGAAAGAAGCTTTCTTAGAAACTTCTTGTTGATGTGTGAATTCATCTCACAGAGTTACACTTATGTTTCGTGGAGCAGTCCATTAACACTGTCTTTGGGGAAACTGAGAAGAGCTTCTTTGGATCACATTGAGGCCTACGCTGATAAAGGAAATTTCATCCGTTCAAAACGTGAAAGAAGCTTTCTGAGAAACTTCTTTCTGATCTGTGAGTTCATCTCACCGAGTTCCAATCTCTGCCTCAAGAAGCAGTTTGCTAACACTCTTTTCGTGGAATCTGCAAAGTGATATTTGGGAGCCTATAGGGGCCCATGGTGGTAAAGGAAATATCCTCACATAATAACTAAAGAGAAGCTTTCTGAGAAACTGCACTGCCATGTGTGAATGCAACTCACAGAGTTACGCCATTGTTTTTGCAGCCGTTTCTTAGGACTGTTTCCGTGGATTCCGAGAAGTGATATTTCAGATAGCTTTGAAGAATAGAAGGAAAAAGAAATATCCTCCAAGAGAAAGCAGAACCAAGCTTTCTGAGAAACTGCTTTGTGATATGTGAATTCATTTCACAGTGTTCTATCACCCTTTCTCGGGGGAGTTTCCTAGCACTCATTTGAGGAATCTCAGATGTGATGTCTTGGATATCGTTGAATCGCATGCTGAATAAGGAACTATCCTCAGAGAAACCTGCAGAGAAGCCTTCTCAGAAACTTCTTTGTTGTGGGTGATTTCAGCCCACAGATGTCCATCATTGTTTCCACTGAGAAACTTGCTAGGAGAGTTTTCGCAGAATCTGCAATAGGACACACGGTGGCGCTCCAAGACCACAAATAACTTCGTCTTACTAAAGAAAGAAGCTTTCTGAGAAACCGCTTTGTGATGTGTGAATTCAACTCACTAAGTTGCAGCTGTATTTCGTGGGGCCGTGGCCTAGCCCTATTTGTGTGGAATCTGAGAACAGATATTCCCGAACCCTTTGAAAACAATGGGGCCAAGGGAAACATCTTCCAATAAAAATGAGAAAGAAGCTTACTGAGAAACTTCTTTCTGATCTGTGAGTTCATCTCACAGAGTTACAATCTCTGCCTCAAGAAGCAGTTTGCTAACACTCTTTTCGTGGAATCTGCAAAGTGATATTTGGCAGCCTATTGGGGCCCATGGTGATAAAGGAAATATCCTCACATAATAACTAAAGAGAAGCATTCTGAGAAACTGCATTGCCATGTGTGAATGCAACTCACAGAGTTACACGTTTCTCTTCAGTGATCAGTTTGTTAGCATAGTTTTCTGGAGATCTGCAATTAGATACTTCATAGCGCAATGAACATTACAGTGACAAAGGAAATATCCAGAGATGAAAACTAGAAAGAAGCTTTCATAGAAACTTCTTGGTGATGTGTGAATTCATCTCACAGAGTTACACTTATGTTTCGTGGAACAGTCCATTAACACTGTCTTTGGGGAAACTGAGAAGGGCTTCTTTGGATCACATTGAGGCCTACGCTGATAAAGGAAATTTCATCCGTTCAAAACGTGAAAGAAGCTTTCTGAGAAACTTCTTTCTGATCTGTGAGTTCATCTCACAGAGTTACAACCTCTGCCTCAAGAAGAAGTTTGCTAACACTCTTCTCGTCTAATCTGCAAAGTGATATTTGGGAGCCTATGGGGCCCATGGTGATAAAGGAAATGTCCTCACATAGTAACTAAAGAGAAGCTTTCTGAGAAACTGCATTACCATGTGTGAATGCAACTCACAAAGATACACGTTTCTCTTCAGTTATCAGTTTGTTAGCACAGTTTTCTGGAAATCTGCAATTAGATACTTCATAGCGCAATGAACATTACAGTGACAAAGGAAATATCCACAGTGAAAACTAGAAGGAAGCTTTCTTAGAAACTTCTTGTTGATGTGTGAATTCATCTCACAGAGTTACACTTATGTTTCGTGGAACAGTCCATTAACACTGTCTTTGGGAAACTGAGAAGGGCTTCTTTGGACCACATTGAGGCCTACCTGATAAAGGAAATTTCATCCGTTCAAAACGTGAAAGAAGCTTTCTGAGAAACTTCTTTCTGATCTGTGAGTTCATCTCACCGAGTTACAATCTCTGCCTCAAGAAGCAGTTTGCTAACACTCTTTTCGTGGAATCTGCAAAGTGATATTTGGCAGCCATTGGGGCCCATGGTGATAAAGGAAATATCCTCACATAATAACTAAAGAGAAGCATTCTGAGAAACTGCATTGCCATGTGTGAATGCAACTCACAGAGTTACACGTTTCTCTTCAGTGATCAGTTTGTTAGCATAGTTCTCTGGAGATCTGCAATTAGATACTTCATAGCGCAATGAGCATTACAGTGACAAAGGAAATATCCAGAGATGAAAACTAGAAAGAAGCTTTCATAGAAACTTCTTGGTGATGTGTGAATTCATCTCACAGAGTTACACTTATGTTTCGTGGAGCAGTCCATTAACACTGTCTTTGGGGAAACTGAGAAGGGCTTCTTTGGATCACATTGAGGCCTACGCTGATAAAGGAAATTTCATCCGTTCAAAACGTGAAAGAAGCTTTCTGAGAAACTTCTTTCTGATCTGTGAGTTCATCTCACAGAGTTACAACCTCTGCCTCAAGAAGAAGTTTGCTAACACTCTTCTCGTCTAATCTGCAAAGTGATATTTGGGAGCCTATAGGGGCCCATGGTGATAAAGGAAATGTCCTCACATAATAACTAAAGAGAAGCTTTCTGAGAAACTGCATTACCATGTGTGAATGCAACTCACAAAGTTACACGTTTCTCTTCAGTGATCAGTTTGTTAACACAGTTTTCTGGAGATCTGCAATTAGATACTTCATAGCGCAATGAACATTACAGTGACAAAGGAAATATCCAGATGAAAACTAGAAAGAAGCTTTCTTAGAAACTTCTTGGTGATGTGTGAATTCATCTCACAGAGTTACACTTATGTTTCGTGGAGCAGTCCATTAACACTGTCTTTGGGGAAACTGAGAAGAGCTTCTTTGGATCACATTGAGGCCTACGCTGATAAAGGAAATTTCATCCGTTCAAAACGTGAAAGAAGCTTTCTGAGAAACTTCTTTCTGATCTGTGAGTTCATCTCACAGAGTTACAATCTCTGCCTCAAGAAGCAGTTTGCTAACACTCTTTCGTCGGAATCTGCAAAGTGATATTTGGGAGCCTATAGGGGCCCATGGTGATAAAGGAAATATCCTCACATAATAACTAAAGAGAAGCTTTCTGAGAAACTGCATTACCATGTGTGAATGCAACTCACAAAGTTACACGTTTCTCTTCAGTTATCAGTTTGTTAGCACAGTTTTCTGGAAATCTGCAATTAGATACTTCATAGCGCAATGAACATTACAGTGACAAAGGAAATATCCACAGATGAAAACTAGAAAGGAAGCTTTCTTAGAAACTTCTTGTTGATGTGTGAATTCATCTCACAGAGTTACACTTATGTTTCGTGGAAGCAGTCCATTAACACTGTCTTTGGGGAAACTGAGAAGGGCTTCTTTGAATCACATTGAGGCCTACAGCTGATAAAGGAAATTTCATCCGTTCAAAACGTGAAAGAAGCTTTCTGAGAAACTTCTTTCTGATCTGTGAGTTCATCTCACAGAGTTACAATCTCTGCCTCAAGAAGCAGTTTGCTAACACTCTTTTCGTGGAATCTGCAAAGTGATATTTGGCAGCCTATAGGGGCCCATGGTGATAAAGGCAATATCCTCACATAATAACTAAAGAGAAGCTTTCTGAGAAACTGCATTACCATGTGTGAATGCAACTCACAAAGTTACACGTTTCTCTTCAGTGATCAGTTTGTTAGCATAGTTTTCTGGAGATCTGCAATTAGATACTTCATAGCGCAATGAACATTACAGTGACAAAGGAAATATCCAAGTGAAAACTAGAAGGAAGCTTTCTTAGAAACTTCTTGGTGATGTGTGAATTCATCTCACAGAGTTACACTTATGTTTCGTGGAGCAGTCCATTAACACTGTCTTTGGGGAAACTGAGAAGGGCTTCTTTGGATCACATTGAGGCCTACGCTGATAAAGGAAATTTCATCCGTTCAAAACGTGAAAGAAGCTTTCTGAGAAACTTCTTTCTGATCTGTGAGTTCATCTCACAGAGTTACAACCTCTGCCTCAAGAAGAAGTTTGCTAACACTCTTCTCGTCGGAATCTGCAAAGTGATATTTGGGAGCCTATAGGGGCCCATGGTGATAAAGGAAATGTCCTCACATAATAACTAAAGAGAAGCTTTCTGAGAAACTGCATTACCATGTGTGAATGCAACTCACAAAGTTACACGTTTCTCTTCAGTGATCAGTTTGTTAACACAGTTTTCTGGAGATCTGCAATTAGATACTTCATAGCGCAATGAACATTACAGTGACAAAGGAAATATCCAGAGATGAAAACTAGAAAGAAGCTTTCTTAGAAACTTCTTGGTGATGTGTGAATTCATCTCACAGAGTTACACTTATGTTTCGTGGAGCAGTCCATTAACACTGTCTTTGGGGAAACTGAGAAGAGCTTCTTTGGATCACATTGAGGCCTACGCTGATAAAGGAAATTTCATCCGTTCAAAACGTGAAAGAAGCTTTCTGAGAAACTTCTTTCTGATCTGTGAGTTCATCTCACAGAGTTACAATCTCTGCCTCAAGAAGCAGTTTGCTAACACTCTTTCGTTGAATCTGCAAAGTGATATTTGGGAGCCTCTAGGGGGCCCATGGTGATAAAGGAAATATCCTCACATAATAACTAAAGAGAAGCTTTCTGAGAAACTGCATTACCATAGTGTGAATGCAACTCACAAAGTTACACGTTTCTCTTCAGTTATCAGTTTGTTAGCACAGTTTTCTGGAAATCTGCAATTAGATACTTCATAGCGCAATGAACATTACAGTGACAAAGGAAATATCCACAGTGAAAACTAGAAGGAAGCTTTCTTAGAAACTTCTTGTTGATGTGTGAATTCATCTCACAGAGTTACACTTATGTTTCGTGGAAGCAGTCCATTAACACTGTCTTTGGGGAAACTGAGAAGGGCTTCTTTGGACCACATTGAGGCCTACGCTGATAAAGGAAATTTCATCCGTTCAAAACGTGAAAGAAGCTTTCTGAGAAACTTCTTTCTGATCTGTGAGTTCATCTCACAGAGTTACAACCTCTGCCTCAAGAAGAAGTTTGCTAACACTCTTCTCGTGTAATCTGCAAAGTGATATTTGGGAGCCTATAGGGGCCCATGGTGATAAAGGAAATATCCTCACATAATAACTAAAGAGAAGCTTTCTGAGAAACTGCATTACCATGTGTGAATGCAACTCACAAAGTTACACGTTTCTCTTCAGTGATCAGTTTGTTAGCACAGTTTTCTGGAGAATCTGCAATTAGATACTTCATAGCGCAATGAACATTACAGTGACAAAGGAAATATCCAGATGAAAGTAGAAAGAAGCTTTCTTAGAAACTTCTTGTTGATGTGTGAATTCATCTCACAGAGTTACACTTATGTTTCGTGGAACAGTCCATTAACACTGTCTTTGGGGAAACTGAGAAGAGCTTCTTTGGATCACATTGAGGCCTACGCTGATAAAGGAAATTTCATCCGTTCAAAACGTGAAAGAAGCTTTCTGAGAAACTTCTTTCTGATCTGTGAGTTCATCTCACAGAGTTACAACCTCTGCCTCAAGAAGCAGTTTGCTAACACTCTTTCGCGGAATCTGCAAAGTGATATTTGGGAGCCTATGGGGCCCATGGTGATAAAGGAAATATCCTCACATAATAACTAAAGAGAAGCTTTCTGAGAAACTGCATTACCATGTGTGAATGCAACTCACAAAGTTACACGTTTCTCTTCAGTTATCAGTTTGTTAGCACAGTTTTCTGGAAATCTGCAATTAGATACTTCATAGCGCAATGAACATTACAGTGACAAAGGAAATATCCACAGATGAAAACTAGAAGAAGCTTTCTTAGAAACTTCTTGGTGATGTGTGAATTCATCTCACAGAGTTACACTTATGTTTCGTGGAACAGTCCATTAACACTGTCTTTGGGGAAACTGAGAAGGGCTTCTTTGGATCACATTGAGGCCTACGCTGATAAAGGAAATTTCATCCGTTCAAAACGTGAAAGAAGCTTTCTGAGAAACTTCTTTCTGATCTGTGAGTTCATCTCACAGAGTTACAATCTCTGCCTCAAGAAGCAGTTTGCTAACACTCTTTCTCGTTGAATCTGCAAAGTGATATTTGGCAGCCTATGGGGCCCATGGTGATAAAGGCAATATCCTCACATAATAACTAAAGAGAAGCTTTCTGAGAAACTGCATTACCATGTGTGAATGCAACTCACAGAGTTACACGTTTCTCTTCAGTGATCAGTTTGTTAGCACAGTTTTCTGGAGATCTGCAATTAGATACTTCATAGCGCAATGAACATTACAGTGACAAAGGAAATATCCAGAGTGAAAACTAGAAAGGAAGCTTTCTTAGAAACTTCTTGTTGATGTGTGAATTCATCTCACAGAGTTACACTTATGTTTCGTGGAACAGTCCATTACACTGTCTTTGGGGAAACTGAGAAGGGCTTCTTTGGACCACATTGAGGCCTACGCTGATAAAGGAAATTTCATCCGTCAAAACGTGAAAGAAGCTTTCTGAGAAACTTCTTTCTGATCTGTGAGTTCATCTCACAGAGTTACAATCTCTGCCTCAAGAAGAAGTTTGCTAACACTCTTCTCGTGTAATCTGCAAAGTGATATTTGGGAGCCTATAGGGGCCCATGGTGATAAAGGAAATGTCCTCACATAATAACTAAAGAGAAGCTTCTGAGAAACTGCATTACCATGTGTGAATGCAACTCACAAAGTTACACGTTTCTCTTCAGTGATCAGTTTGTTAACACAGTTTTCTGGAGATCTGCAATTAGATACTTCATAGCGCAATGAACATTACAGTGACAAAGGAATATCCCAGATGAAAACTAGAAGAAGCTTTTTAGAAACTTCTTGGTGATGTGTGAATTCATCTCACAGAGTTACACTTATGTTTCGTGGAGCAGTCCATTAACACTGTCTTTGGGGAAACTGAGAAGAGCTTCTTGGATCACATTGAGGCCTACGCTGATAAAGGAAATTTCATCCGTTCAAACGTGAAAGAAGCTTTCTGAGAAACTTCTTTCTGATCTGTGAGTTCATCTCACAGAGTTACAATCTCTGCCTCAAGAAGCAGTTTGCTAACACTCTTTCGTCGGAATCTGCAAAGTGATATTTGGGAGCCTCTAGGGGCCCATGGTGATAAAGGAAATATCCTCACATAATAACTAAAGAGAAGCTTTCTGAGAAACTGCATTACCATGTGTGAATGCAACTCACAAAGTTACACGTTTCTCTTCAGTTAATCAGTTTGTTAGCACAGTTTTCTGGAAATCTGCAATTAGATACTTCATAGCGCAATGAACATTACAGTGACAAGGAAATATCCACAGTGAAAACTAGAAGGAAGCTTTCTTAGAAACTTCTTGTTGATGTGTGAATTCATCTCACAGAGTTACACTTATGTTTCGTGGACAGTCCATTAACACTGTCTTTGGGGAAACTGAGAAGGGCTTCTTTGACCACATTGAGGCCTACACTGATAAAGGAAATTTCATCCGTTCAAAACGTGAAAGAAGCTTTCTGAGAAACTTCTTTCTTGATCTGTGAGTTCATCTCACAGAGTTACAATCTCTGCCTCAAGAAGCAGTTTGCTAACACTCTTCTCGTCGGAATCTGCAAAGTGATATTTTGGGAGCCCTATATGGGGCCCATGGTGATAAAGGAAATATCCTCACATATAACTAAAGAGAAGCTTCTGAGAAACTGCATTACCATGTGTGAATGCAACTCAAAAGTTTACACGTTTCTCTTCAGTGATCAGTTTGTTAGCACAGTTTTCTGGAAATCTGCAATTAGATACTTCATAGCGCAATGAACATTACAGTGACAAAGGAAATATCCACAGTGAAAACTAGAAGGAAGCTTTCTTAGAAACTTCTTGTTGATGTGTGAATTCATCTCACAGAGTTACACTTATGTTTCGTGGAACAGTCCATTAACACTGTCTTTGGGGAAACTGAGAAGGGCTTCTTTGGACCACATTGAGGCCTACGCTGATAAAGGAAATTTCATCCGTTCAAAACGTGAAAGAAGCTTTCTGAGAAACTTCTTTCTGATCTGTGAGTTCATCTCACAGAGTTACAACCTCTGCCTCAAGAAGAAGTTTGCTAACACTCTTCTCGTCTAATCTGCAAAGTGATATTTGGGAGCCTATAGGGGCCCATGGTGATAAAGGAAATATCCTCACATAATAACTAAAGAGAAGCTTTCTGAGAAACTGCATTACCATGTGTGAATGCAACTCACAGAGTTACACGTTTTCTCTTCAGTGATCAGATTGTTAGCAAGTTTTCTGGAGATCTGCAATTAGATACTTCATAGCGCAATGAACATTACAGTGACAAAGGAAATATCCAGATGAAAACTAGAAGAAGCTTTCTTAGAAACTTCTTGTTGATGTGTGAATTCATCTCACAGAGTTACACTTATGTTTCGTGGAGCAGTCCATTAAACACTGTCTTTGGGGAAACTGAGAAGGGCTTCTTTGGATCACATTGAGGCCTACGCTGATAAAGGAAATTTCATCCGTTCAAACGTGAAAGAAGTTTTCTGAGAAACTTCTTTCTGATCTGTGAGTTCATCTCACAGAGTTACAACCTCTGCCTCAAGAAGAAGTTTGCTAACACTCTTCTCGTCTAATCTTGCAAAGTGATATTTGGGAGCCTATAGGGGCCCATGGTGATAAAGGAAATGTCCTCACATAATAAACTAAAGAGAAGCTTTCTGAGAAACTGCATTACCATGTGTGAATGCAACTCACAAAGTTACACGTTTCTCTTCAGTGATCAGTTTGTTAACACAGTTTCTGGAGATCTGCAATTAGATACTTCATAGCGCAATGAACATTACAGTGACAAAGGAAATATCCAGATGAAAACTAGAAAGGAAGCTTTCTTAGAAACTTCTTGGTGATGTGTGAATTCATCTCACAGAGTTACACTTATGTTTCGTGGAGCAGTCCATTAACACTGTCTTTGGGGAAACTGAGAAGAGCTTCTTTGGATCACATTGAGGCCTACGCTGATAAAGGAAATTTCATCCGTTCAAAACGTGAAAGAAGCTTTCTGAGAAACTTCTTTCTGATCTGTGAGTTCATCTCACAGAGTTACAACCTCTGCCTCAAGAAGCAAGTTTGCTAACACTCTTCTCGTCTAATCTGCAAAGTGATATTTGGAGCCTATAGGGGCCCATGGTGATAAAGGAAATAGTCCTCACATAATAACTAAAGAGAAGCTTTCTGAGAAACTGCATTACCCATAGTGTGAATGCAAACTCACAAAGTTACACGTTTCTCTTCAGTGATCAGTTTGTTAACACAGTTTTCTGGAGATCTGCAATTAGATACTTCATAGCGCAATGAACATTACAGTGACAAAGGAAATATCCAGATGAAAACTAGAAAGAAGCTTTCTTAGAAACTTCTTGGTGATGTGTGAATTCATCTCACAGAGTTACACTTATGTTTCGTGGAGCAGTCCATTAACACTGTCTTTGGGGAACTGAGAAGAGCTTCTTGGATCACATTGAGGCCTACGCTGATAAAGGAAATTTTCATCCGTTCAAAACGTGAAAGAAGCTTTCTGAGAAACTTCTTTCTGATCTGTGAGTTTCATCTCACAGAGTTACAATCTCTGCCTCAAGAAGCAGTTTGCTAACACTCTTTTCGTGGAATCTGCCAAAGTGATATTTGGCAGCCTATTGGGGCCCATGGTGATAAAGGAAATATCCTCACATAATAACTAAAGAGAAGCTTTCTGAGAAACTGCATTACCATGTGTGAATGCAACTCACAAAGTTACACGTTTCTCTTCAGTGATCAGTTTGTTAAGCACAGTTTTCTGGAGATCTGCAATTAGATACTTCATAGCGCAATGAACATTACAGTGACAAAGGAAATATCCAAGTGAAAAGTAGAAGAAGCTTCTTAGAAACTTCTTGGTGATGTGTGAATTCATCTCACAGAGTTACACTTATGTTTCGTGGAGCAGTCCATTAACACTGTCTTTGGGGAAACTGAGAAGAGCTTCTTTGGATCCACATTGAGGCCCTACGCTGATAAAGGAAATTTCATCCGTTCAAAACGTGAAAGAAGCTTTCTGAGAAACTTCTTTCTGATCTGTGAGTTCATCTCACAGAGTTACAACCTCTGCCTCAAGAAGCAGTTTGCTAACACTCTTTCTCGTCTAATCTGCAAAGTGATATTTGGGAGCCTATGGGGCCCATGGTGATAAAGGAAATAGCCTCACATAATAACTAAAGAGAAGCTTTCTGAGAAACTGCATTACCATGTGTGAATGCAACTCACAGAAGTTACACGTTTCTCTTCAGTGATCAGTTGTTTAGCACTAGTTTTCTGGAAATCTGCAATTAGATACTTCATAGCGCAATGAACATTACAGTGACAAAGGAAATATCCACAGTGAAAACTAGAAGGAAGCTTTCTTAGAAACTTCTTGTTGATGTGTGAATTCATCTCACAGAGTTACACTTATGTTTCGTGGAACAGTCCATTAACACTGTCTTTGGGGAAACTGAGAAGGGCTTCTTTGGACCACATTGAGGCCTACGCTGATAAAGGAAATTTCATCCGTTCAAACGTGAAAGAAGTTTTCTGAGAAACTTCTTTCTGATCTGTGAGTTCATCTCACAGAGTTACAACCTCTGCCTCAAGAAGAAGTTTGCTAACACTCTTCTCGTCTAATCTGCAAAGTGATATTTGGGAGCCTATAGGGGCCCATGGTGATAAAGGAAATGTCCTCACATAATAACTAAAGAGAAGCTTTCTGAGAAACTGCATTACCATGTGTGAATGCAACTCACAAAGTTACACGTTTCTCTTCAGTGATCAGTTTGTTAACACAGTTTTCTGGAGATCTGCAATTAGATACTTCATAGCGCAATGAACATTACAGTGACAAAGGAAATATCCAGATGAAAACTAGAAAGAAGCTTTCTTAGAAACTTCTTGGTGATGTGTGAATTCATCTCACAGAGTTACACTTATGTTTCGTGGAGCAGTCCATTAACACTGTCTTTGGGGAAACTGAGAAGAGCTTCTTTGGATCACATTGAGGCCTACGCTGATAAAGGAAATTTCATCCGTTCAAAACGTGAAAGAAGCTTTCTGAGAAACTTCTTCTGATCTGTGAGTTCATCTCACAGAGTTACAATCTCTGCCTCAAGAAGCAGTTTGCTAACACTCTTTTCGTGGAATCTGCAAAGTGATATTTGGGAGCCTATAGGGGCCCATGGTGATAAAGGAAATATCCTCACATAAGTAACTAAAGAGAAGCTTTCTGAGAAACTGCATTACCATAGTGTGAATGCAACTCACAAGTACACGTTTCTCTTCAGTGATCAGTTTGTTAGCACAGTTTTCTGGAGATCTGCAATTAGATACTTCATAGCGCAATGAACATTACAGTGACAAAGGAAATATCCAGATGAAAACTAGAAGAAGCTTTCTTAGAAACTTCTTGTTGATGTTGTGAATTCATCTCCACAGAGTTACACTTATGTTTCGTGGAGCAGTCCATTAACACTGTCTTTGGGGAAACTGAGAAGGGCTTCTTTGGATCACATTGAGGCCTACGCTGATAAAGGAAATTTCATCCGTTCAAACGTGAAAGAAGCTTTTCTGAGAAACTTCTTTCTGATCTGTGAGTTCATCTCACAGAGTTACAACTCTCTGCCTCAAGAAGAAGGTTTGCTAACACTCTTCTCGTCTAATCTGCAAAGTGATATTTGGGAAGCCTATAGGGGCCCATGGTGATAAAGGCAATGTCCTCACATAATAACTAAAGAGAAGCATTCTGAGAAACTGCATTGCCATGTGTGAATGCAACTCACAAAGTTACACGTTTCTCTTCAGTGATCAGTTTGTTAACACAGTTTTCTGGAGATCTGCAATTAGATACTTCATAGCGCAATGAACATTACAGTGACAAAGGAAATATCCAAGATGAAAACTAGAAAGAAGCTTTCTTAGAAACTTCTTGGTGATGTGTGAATTCATCTCACAGAGTTTACACTTATGTTTCGTGGAGCAGTCCATTAACACTTCTTTGGGGAAACTGAGAAGAGCTTTTTGGATCACATTGAGGCCTACGCTGATAAAGGAAATTTCCATCCGTTCAAACGTGAAAGAAGCTTTCTGAGAAACTTCTTCTGATCTGTGAGTTCATTCCACAGAGTTACAATCTCTGCCTCAAGAAGCAGTTTGCTAACACTCTTTCGTGGAATCTGCAAAGTGATATTTGGAGCCTCTAGGTGCCCATGGTGATAAAGGAAATATCCTCACATAATAACTAAAGAGAAGCTTTCTGAGAAACTGCATTACCATGATGTGACATGCAACTCACAAAGTTACACGTTTCTCTCAGTTATCAGTTTGTTAGCACAGTTTTCTGGAAATCTGCAATTAGATACTTCATAGCGCAATGAACATTACAGTGACAAAGGAAATATCCACAGTGAAAACTAGAAGGAAGCTTTCTTAGAAACTTCTTGTTGATGTGTGAATTCATCTCACAGAGTTAACACTTATGTTCGTGGAACAGTCCATTAACACTGTCTTTTGGGGAAAACTGAGAAGGGCTCTTTGGAACCACATTGAGGCCTACAGCTGATAAAGGGAAATTTCATCCGTTCAAACGTGAAAGAAGCTTTCTGAGAAACTTTCTTTCTGATCTGTGGAGTCATCTCACAGAGTTACAATCTCTGCCTCAAGAAGCAGTTTGCTAACACTCTTTTCGTGGAATCTGCCAAAGTGATATTGGGCAGCCTATAGGGGCCCATGGTGATAAAGGCATATCCTCACATAATAACTAAAGAGAAGGCATTCTGAGAAACTGCATTGCCATGTGTGAATGCAACTCACAGAGTTACACGTTTCTCTTCAGTGATCAGTTTGTAGCATAGTTTTCTGGAGATCTGCCAATTAGATACTTCATAGCGCAATGAAACATTACAGTGACAAAGGAAATATCCAGAGATGAAAACTAGAAAGAAGCTTTCATAGAAACTTCTTGGTGATGTGTGAATTCATCTCACAGAGTTACAACTTATGTTTCGTGGAGCAGTCCATTAACACTGTCTTTGGGGAAACTGAGAAGGGCTTCTTTGGATCACATTGAGGCCTACGCTGATAAAGGAAATTTCATCCGTTCAAAACGTGAAGAAGCTTTCTGAGAAACTTCTTTCTGATCTGAGTTCATCTCACAGAGTTTACAACCTCTGCCTCAAGAAGAGTTTGCTAACACTCTTCTCGTCTAATCTGCCAAAGTGATATTTGGGAGCCTATAGGGGCCCATGGTGATAAAGGAAATGTCCTCACATAGTAACTAAAGAGAAGCTTTCTGAGAAACTGCATTACATGTGTGAATGCAACTCACAAAGTTACACGTTTCTCTTCAGTGATCAGTTTGTTAACACAGTTTTCTGGAGATCTGCAATTAGATACTTCATAGCGCAATGAACATTACAGTGACAAAGGAAATATCCAGATGAAAACTAGAAGAAGCTTCTTAGAAACTTCTTGTTGATGTGTGAATTCATCTCACAGAGTTACACTTATGTTTCGTGGAGCAGTCCATTAACACTGTCTTTGGGAAACTGAGAAGAGCTTCTTGGATCACATTGAGGCCTACGCTGATAAAGGAATTTCATCCGTTCAAAACGTGAAAGAAGCTTTCTGAGAAACTTCTTTCTGATCTGTGAGTTCATCTCACCGAGTTCCAATCTCTGCCTCAAGAAAGCAGTTTGCTAACACTCTTTTCGTGGAATCTGCAAAGTGATATTTGGGAGCCTATAGGGGCCCATGGTGGTAAAGGAAATATCCTCACATAATAACTAAAGAGAAGCTTTCTGAGAAACTGCACTGCCATGTGTGAATGCAACTCACAGAGTTACGCCATTGTTTTTGCAGCCGTTTCTTAGGACTGTTTCCGTGGATTCCGAGAAGTGATATTTCAGATAGCTTTGAAGAATAGAAGGAAAAAGAACTATCCTCCAAGAGAAATGCAGAACCAAGCTTTCTGAGAAACTGCTTTGTGATATGTGAATTCATTTCACAGTGTTCTATCACCCTTTCTCGGGGGAGTTTCCTAGCACTCATTTGAGGAATCTCAGATGTGATGTCTTGGATATCGTTGAATCGCTATGCTGAATAAGGAACTATCCTCAGAGAAACCTGCAGAGAAGCCTTCTCAGAAACTTCTTTGTTGTGGGTGATTTCAGCCCACAGATGTCCATCATTGTTTCCACTGAGAAACTTGCTAGGAGAGTTTTCGCAGAATCTGCAATAGGGACACACGGTGGCGCTCCAAGACCACAAATAACTTCGTCTTACTAAAGAAAGAAGCTTTCTGAGAAACCGCTTTGTGATGTGTGAATTCAACTCACTAAGTTGCAGCTGTATTTCGTGGGGCCGTGGCCTAGCCCTATTTGTGTGGAATCTGAGAACAGATATCCCGAACCCTTTGAAAACAATGGGGCCAAGGGAAACATCTTCCAATAAAATGAGAAAGAAGCTTACTGAGAAACTTCTTTCTGATCTGTGAGTTCATCTCACAGAGTTACAATCTCTGCCTCAAGAAGCAGTTTGCTAACACTCTTTTCGTGGAATCTGCAAAGTGATATTTGGCAGCCTATTGGGGCCCATGGTGATAAAGGAAATATCCTCACATAATAACTAAAGAGAAGCATTCTGAGAAACTGCATTGCCATGTGTGAATGCAACTCACAGAGTTACACGTTTCTCTTCAGTGATCAGTTTGTTAGCATAGTTTTCTGGAGATCTGCAATTAGATACTTCATAGCGCAATGAACATTACAGTGACAAAGGAAATATCCAGAGATGAAAACTAGAAAGAAGCTTTCATAGAAACTTCTTGGTGATGTGTGAATTCATCTCACAGAGTTACACTTATGTTTCGTGGAGCAGTCCATTAACACTGTCTTTGGGGAAACTGAGAAGGGCTTCTTTGGATCACATTGAGGCCTACGCTGATAAAGGAAATTTCATCCGTTCAAAACGTTGAAGAAGCTTTCTGAGAAACTTCTTTCTGATCTGTGAGTTCATCTCACAGATGTTACAACCTCTGCCTCAAGAAGAAGTTTGCTAACACTCTTCTCGTCTAATCTGCAAGTGATATTTGGGAGCCTATAGGGGCCCATGGTGATAAAGGAAATGTCCTCACATATAACTAAAGAGAAGCTTTCTGAGAAACTGCATTACCATGTGTGAATTGCAACTCACAAAGTACACGTTCTCTTCAGTGATCAGTTGTTAACACAGTTTTCTGGAGATCTGCAATTAGATCTTCATAGCGCAATGAACATTACAGTGACAAGGAAATATCCCAGATGAAAACTAGAAGAAGCTTTCTGAGAACTACTTCTTGTTGATGTGTGAATTCATCTCACAGAGTTACACTTATGTTTCGTGGAGGGCAGTCCATTAACACTGTCTTTGGGGAAACTGAGAAGGCTTCTTTGGACCACATTGAGCCTACGCTGATAAGGAAATTTCATCCGTTCAAAACGTGAAAGAAGCTTTCTGAGAAACTTCTTTCTGATCTGTGAGTTCATCTCACAGAGTTACAACTCTTCTGCCTCAAGAAGAAGTTTGCTAACACTTTCTCGTCTAATCTGCAAAGTGATATTTGGGAGCCTATAGGGGCCCATGGTGATAAAGGAAATGTCCTCACATAATACCTAAAGAGAAGCTTTCTGAGAAACTGCATTACCATGTGTGAAGCAACTCACAAGTTACACGTTTCTCTTCAGTGATCAGTTTGTTAACACAGCTTTTTCTGGAAGAATCTGCAATTAGATACTTCATAGCGCAATGGAACATTACAGTGACAAAGGAAATATCCAGTGAAAACTAGAAGAAGCTTTCTTAGAAACTTCTTGTGATGTGTGAATTCATCTCACAGAGTTACACTTATGTTTCGTGGAACAGTCCATTAACACTGTCTTTGGGGAAACTGAGAAGGGCTTCTTTGGATCCACATTGAGGCCTACGCTGATAAAGGAAATTTCATCCGTTCAAAACGTGAAAGAAGCTTTCTGAGAAACTTCTTTCTGATCTGTGAGTTCATCTCACAGAGTTACAATCTCTGCCTCAAGAAGCAGTTTGCTAACACTCTTTTCGTGGAATCTGCAAAGTGATATTTGGAGCCTATAGGGGCCCATGGTGATAAAGGAAATCCTCCTCACATAATAACTAAAGAGAAGCTTCTGAGAAACTGCATTGCCATTGTGAATGCAACTCACAGAGTTACACGTTTCTCTTCAGTGATCAGTTTGTTAGCACAGTTTTCTGGAGATCTGCAATTAGATACTTCATAGCGCAATGAACATTACAGTGACAAAGGAAATATCCAGAGATGAAAACTAGAAAGAAGCTTTCATAGAAACTTCTGGTGATGTGTGAATTCATCTCACAGAGTTACACTTATGTTTCGTGGAGCAGTCCATTAACAATGTCTTTGGGGAAACGCTTGAGAAGGGCTCTTCTTTGGATCACATTGAGGCCTACGCTGATAAAGGAAATTTCATCCGTTTTCAAAACGTGAAAGAAGCTTTCTGAGAAACTTCTTTCTGAATCTGTGAGTTCATCTCACAGAGTTACAACCCTCTGCACTCAAGAAGAAGTTTGCTAACAATCTTCTCGTCTAATCTGCAAAGTGATATTTGGGAGCATATAGGGGCCCCTGGTGATAAAGGAAATAGGTCCTCACATAATAACCTAAAGAGAAGCTTTCTGAGAAACTGCTTTACATGTGTGAATGCCAACCTCACAGAGTACACGTTTCTCTTCAGTGATCAGTTTGTAGCATAGTTTTCTGGAGATCTGCAATTAGATACTTCATAGCGCAATGAACATTACAGTGACAAAGGAAATATCCAGATGAAACTAGAAAGAAGCTTTCTTAGAAACTTCTGTGATGTGTGAATTCATCTCACAGAGTTACACTTATGTTTCGTGGAGCAGTCCATTAAACACTGTCTTTGGGGAAACTGAGAAGAGCTTCTTTGGATCACATTGAGGCCTACGCTGATAAAGGAAATTTCATCCGTTCAAAACGTGAAAGAAGCTTTCTGAGAAACTTCTTTCTGATCTGTGAGTTCATCTCACCGAGTTCCAATCTCTGCCTCAAGAAGCAGTTTGCTAACACTCTTTTCGTGGAATCTGCAAAGTGATATTTGGGAGCCTATAGGGGCCCATGGTGGTAAAGGAAATATCCTCACATAATAACTAAAGAGAAGCTTTCTGAGAAACTGCACTGCCATGTGTGAATGCAACTCACAGAGTTACGCCATTGTTTTTGCAGCCGTTTCTTAGGACTGTTTCCGTGGATTCGAGAAGTGATATTTCAGATAGCTTTGAAGAATAGAAGGAAAAAGAAATATCCTCCAAGAGAAAGCAGAACCAAGCTTTCTGAGAAACTGCTTTGTGATATGTGAATTCATTTCACAGTGTTCTATCACCCTTTCTCGGGGGAGTTTCCTAGCACTCATTTGAGGAATCTCAGATGTGATGTCTTGGATATCGTTGAATCGCATGCTGAATAAGGAACTATCCTCAGAGAAACCTGCAGAGAAGCCTCTCAGAAACTTCTTTGTTGTGGGTGATTTCAGCCCACAGATGTCCATCATTGTTTCCACTGAGAAACTTGCTAGGAGAGTTTTCGCAGAATCTGCAATAGGACACACGGTGGCGCTCCAAGACCACAAATAACTTCGTCTTACTAAAGAAAGAAGCTTTCTGAGAAAACCGCTTTGTGATGTGTGAATTCAACTCACTAAGTTGCAGCTGTATTTCGTGGGGCCGTGGCCTAGCCCTATTTGTGTGGAATCTGAGAACAGATATTCCCGAACCCTTGAAAACAATGGGGCCAAGGGAAACATCTTCCAATAAAAATGAGAAAGAAGCTTACTGAGAAACTTCTTTCTGATCTGTGAGTTCATCTCACAGAGTTACAATCTCTGCCTCAAGAAGCAGTTTGCTAACACTCTTTTCGTGGAATCTGCAAAGTGATATTTGGCAGCCTATTGGGGGCCCATGGTGATAAAGGAAATATCCTCACATAATAACTAAAGAGAAGCATTCTGAGAAACTGCATTGCCATGTGTGAATGCAACTCACAGAGTTACACGTTTCTCTTCAGTGATCAGTTTGTTAGCATAGTTTTGGAGATCTGCAATTAGATACTTCATAGCGCAATGAACATTACAGTGACAAAGGAAATATCCAGAGATGAAAACTAGAAAGAAGCTTTCAGAAACTTCTTGGTGATGTGTGAATTCATCTCACAGAGTTACACTTATGTTTCGTGGAGCAGTCCATTAACACTGTCTTTGGGGAAACTGAGAAGGGCTTCTTTGGATCACATTGAGGCCTACGCTGATAAAGGAAATTTCATCCGTTCAAAACGTGAAAGAAGCTTTCTGAGAAACTTCTTTCTGATCTGTGAGTTCATCTCACAGAGTTACAACCTCTGCCTCAAGAAGAAGTTTGCTAACACTCTCGTCTAATCTGCAAAGTGATATTTGGGAGCCTATAGGGGCCCATGGTGATAAAGGAAATCCTCACATAATAACTAAAGAGAAGCTTCTGAGAAACTGCATTACCATGTGTGAATGCAACTCACAGAGTTACACGTTTCTCTTCAGTGATCAGTTGTTAGCACAGTTTTCTGGAGATCTGCAATTAGATACTTCATAGCGCAATGAACATTACAGTGACAAAGGAAATATCCAGATGAAAACTAGAAAGAAGCTTTCTTAGAAACTTCTTGTTGATGTGAATTCATCTCACAGAGTTACACTTATGTTTCGTGGAGCAGTCCATTAACACTGTCTTTGGGGAAACTGAGAAGAGGCTTTGGATCACATTGAGGCCTACGCTGATAAAGGAAATTTCATCCGTTCAAAACGTGAAAGAAGCTTTCTGAGAAACTTCTTTCTGATCTGTGAGTTCATCTCACAGAGTTACAACTCTGCCTCAAAAGAAGTTTGCTAACACTCTTTCGTCTAATCGCAAAGTGATATTTGGGAGCCTATAGGGGCCCATGGTGATAAAGGAAATGTCCTCACATATAACTAAAGAGAAGCTTTCTGAGAAACTGCATTACCATGTGTGAATGCAACTCACAAAGTTACACGTTTCTCTTCAGTGATCAGTTTGTTAGCACAGTTTTCTGGAGATCTGCAATTAGATACTTCATAGCGCAATGAACATTACAGTGACAAAGGAAATATCCAGATGAAAACTAGAAAGAAGCTTTCTTAGAAACTTCTTGTTGATGTGTGAATTCATCTCACAGAGTTACACTTATGTTTCGTGGAGCAGTCCATTAACACTGTCTTTGGGGAAACTGAGAAGGCTTCTTTGGATCACATTGAGGCCTACGCTGATAAAGGAAATTTCATCCGTTCAAAACGTGAAAGAAGCTTTCTGAGAAACTTCTTTCTGATCTGTGAGTTCATCTCACAGAGTTACAACTCTGCCTCAAGAAGAAGTTTGCTAACACTCTTCTCGTCTAATCTGCAAAGTGATATTTGGGAGCCTATAGGGGCCCATGGTGATAAAGGAAATGTCCTCACATAATAACTAAAGAGAAGCTTTCTGAGAAACTGCATTACCATGTGTGAATGCAACTCACAAAGTTACACGTTTCTCTTCAGTGATCAGTTTGTTAGCACAGTTTTCTGGAGATCTGCAATTAGATACTTCATAGCGCAATGAACATTACAGTGACAAAGGAAATATCCAGATGAAAACTAGAAAGAAGCTTTCTTAGAAACTTCTTGGTGATGTGTGAATTCATCTCACAGAGTTACACTTATGTTTCGTGGAGCAGTCCATTAACACTGTCTTTGGGGAAACTGAGAAGAGCTTCTTTGGATCACATTGAGGCCTACGCTGATAAAGGAAATTTCATCCGTTCAAAACGTGAAAGAAGCTTTCTGAGAAACTTCTTTCTGATCTGTGAGTTCATCTCACAGAGTTACAATCTCTGCCTCAAGAAGCAGTTTGCTAACACTCTTTCGTGGAATCTGCAAAGTGATATTGGGAGCCTCTAGGGGCCCATGGTGATAAAGGAAATATCCTCACATAATAACTAAAGAGAAGCTTTCTGAGAAACTGCATTACCATATGTGAATGCAACTCACAAGTTACACGTTTCTCTTCAGTATCAGTTTGTTAGCACAGTTTTCTGGAAATCTGCAATTAGATACTTCATAGCGCAATGAACATTACAGTGACAAAGGAAATATCCACAGTGAAAACTAGAAGAAGCTTTCTTAGAAACTTCTTGTGATGTGTGAATTCATCTCACAGAGTTACACTTATGTTTCGTGGAGCAGTCCATTAACACTGTCTTTGGGGAAACTGAGAAGGGCTTCTTTGACACATTGAGGCCTACGCTGATAAAGGAAATTTCATCCGTTCAAAACGTGAAAGAAGCTTTCTGAGAAACTTCTTTCTGATCTGTGAGTTCATCTCACAGAGTTACAACTCTGCCTCAAGAAGCAGTTTGCTAACACTCTTTTCGTGGAATCTGCAAAGTGATATTTGGGAGCCTAGGGGCCCATGGTGATAAAGGAATATCCTCACATAATAACTAAAGAGAAGCTTTCTGAGAAACTGCATTGCCATGTGTGAATGCAACTCACAGAGTTACACGTTTCTCTTCAGTGATCAGTTTGTTAGCACAGTTTTCTGGAGATCTGCAATTAGATACTTCATAGCGCAATGAACATTACAGTGACAAAGGAAATATCCAGAGATGAAAACTAGAAAGCTTTCAGAAACTTCTTGTG
>NW_022142274.1:0-10000 GCF_007565055.1 Rhinopithecus roxellana | reverse complement strand
ACACAGACACACACCCACACACACACAAACTTAAGCTGGGCGTGGTGGCGGGGTGCTCTGTTAGTCCCAGCTACTCCGGAGGCTGAAGGCAGGAGCATGGCGTATGAACCGGGAGGCGGAGCTTGCAAGTGAGCTCAGAGATTCCAGGCCACCAGGCACTCCAGCCTGGGTGAGCAGAGCGAGACTCCGTTCTAAAAAGAAAATAGACAAAAACACCACACCCCCCCCCCCCAAACCGTAGCCATGGCGAGGTGGCCGGGCGGCCTGTATTCCCGAAGTACTCGGTGAGGCTGAGGCAGGAGGAATGGCGAGAACCCGGGAGACGGAGGTTGCAATGAGCTGAGATCCGGCCACAGCACCTCCAGGCCGGGTTGACAGAGCGAGACTCCGTCTCCAAACACACACACACACCACACACACACTCACTCACACCACACACAACACACACACCACTACACAACTAGCCTGGCGAGGTGGCTGGCGCCTGTAGTCCCAGCTACTCGGGGAGGCTGAGGCAGGAGAATGGCGTGAGACCCGGGAGGCGGAGTTGCAGTGAGCTGAGATCCAGCCACAGCACTCCAGCCTGGGTGACAGAGTGAGACTCCGTCTCAAAAAATAACAGTAAAAAACAATAAAACCACAAAAAACTAGCCGGGCGAGTGGCATGTGCCCGCAGTCCCAGCTAACTCGGGAGGCTGAGGCAGGAGAAAGGCGGGAACCCGGGAGGCGGAGCTTGCAATGAGCTAAGATCCGGCTACAGCACTCCAGCCTGGGTGACAGAGGCAGACTCCGTCTCAACAGAAAACACACACACACACCACAACACACACACACACATAAACTGCTGGGCTGGTGGCGGCGCCTGTAGTCCAGCTACTCCGGAGGCTGAAGCAGGAGAATGTGCATGAACCCGGGAGGCGGAGCTTGCAATGAGCTGAGATCCGGCCACAGCACTCCATCCTGGGTGACAGAGCGAGACTCCGTCTCAAAAGAAAACACACACACACACACACACACACACACACACACACAAAACTAGCTGGGGCGGTGGCGGGCGCCTGTAGTCCCAGCTACTCGGAGGCTGAGGCAGGAGAATGGCGTGAACCCGGGAGGCGGAGCTTGCAGTGAGCTGAGATCCAGCCACAGCACTCCAGCCTGGGTGACAGAGCGAGACTCCGTCAAAAAAAAAACAAACACACACACACACACACACACAAAACTAGCCGGGTGAGGTGGCGGGCGCCTGTAGTCCCAGCTACTCGGGGGCTGAGGCAGGAGAATGGCGTGAACCCGGGAGGCGGAGCTTGCAGTGAGCTGAGATCCGGCCACAGCACTCCAGCCTGGGTGACAGAGCAGACTCCGTCTAAAAAAAAAAACACACACACACACACACACACACACACACACACAAAAACTAGCCGGGCGAGGTGGCGGGCGCCTGTAGTCCCAGCTACTCGGGAGGCTGAGGCAGGAGAATGGCGTGAACCCGGGAGGCGGAGCTTGCAGTGAGCTGAGATCCGGCCACAGCACTCCAGCCTGGGCGACAGAGCGAGACTCCGTCTCAAAAAAAAAAGAAAAGAAAGAAGAAAAAAAAAAAGAAAACTGGTGCACGGGCAGCAGGTGACTGGACACCCCAGAGCAGGCCCGCCCCCCAGCAGCGTGGATCCTGAGGCCAGACACCCAGGTGGTAAAGTCAGGCAATCAGCCCGCCAGGAGCAGCTCAGTTTCATCCGTGTGGGTACAGTGTGCCCAGCGCCAGGGCCCAGGATCTAGAGAGATGTCCAAGAGGAGCCAGGTAGGCTGTGCACTTGGCGACCCTGATGCCATCTAAGGGAAGCTCCACCATCCCGCGTCAGTGCCAGATCTGCAGCTGCAAACCGCCCGTGGGGCACTGGCAGCGGTGAGGGCGGGTGGGGAAAGCAGCAACCCCTGACTCTCCATGCCTTTTCCAGTACCGGACACTAGCCACACAGACTCTAGGGCCAGAGCCTCAGCGTGAAGCCAGGCCATCCGCGAAGCCACTCCGGTGGCTGCGGAGTGCCCTTGCCAGCACCCGATCTCCCTTCCCAGGAGAAGCGGGGCAGGCGGCAAGGCCATACTAATCCTCCTTCTCAGGCCCGGCTGGCTGCGCGCCTAGGATCCTGGGGCCGCCCGGGAGAGCCCAGGAGAACCCGCGAGCCCAGTGGCGCCAGCCTGGAGCTGCAGCCCCACCTGTCCGCGAGCGCAGCCAGGGAGCGGCTTCCGGGAGCCGGGCGACAACGGCGGTGCAGGCGCGCGCCCAACGGCTTTACCAGGCTCACTCGGTCTGAGAGGTCGGAGGCTGCGAGTGCCGCTGCTGAAGGCTGTGGTGGACCGGGCTGGATCTGGAATTTTGGAATACCTTATAGATTTGGGATCGGAGACTGGGGTTTGGATCGCGGATTTGGGGTTGGATCGGGACTTGGGGTTGGATTTGGGGCTGGGTCGGCAGGGACGGATCGGGGGTGGTGAAAAGGTGACAGGGAGCTGCCCCTACTCAAGATCCGGTCGGTGGTTGGGGGTCTGAGAAGAAGTCACTACCATGAAGTTGTTCGGCTTCGGGAGCCGCAGGGGCCAGAAGGTCCTGGGCTCCACAGACCACGTCTACACGGGTTCAGGGTACCGAATCCGGGACTCCGAACTGCAGAAGATCCACAGGGCGGCTGTCAAGGGCGACGCCGCGAAAGTGGAGGGCTGCCTGGCGCGCAGGAGCGGAGACCTGGATGCCTTGGACAAACAGCACAGGTAGCGGGGGGCGCTCAGTCCGGGGTGGGAGGGTGTCCCCAGGCCCGGCTTCCCCGCAGCCCCTGGGACGGGGCCTTGGAGGGCGCCGGGCACCCTCCCAGCGGCGAAGCCAAATGGACCCTCAGCTGTTTTCCATCCCTCATAATTCCCTGGCTGGAGCAGTTGGAGAATTTGAGTGATTTAACTCACAAATCACTGTTGTGTGTGTTTTGAGATGTTGCCCTACAGTTTCCTAAAAAGTCCTCTTGCTCTTGTAGAACTGCTCTACATTTGGCCTGTGCCAGTGGCCATGCGAAAGTGGTAACTCTCCTGATTAACAGAAAGTGCCAGATTGATATCTGTGACAAAGAAAACAGGACACCTTTGATACAGGTATATTAGAGCCAACTCTTTTAGCCTGACATGGATTTGATTTACATATATAGAATTAAAATGAATTGATCTCATTTAAATGTAACTAGTTGGTGAAACCTGTGGAATGTGTATTTTGAATTCTTAGAATTTACAATCTGTTTCTTGGTCTAATACGGACAGGCTGTCCATTGCCAGGAAGAGGCTTGTGCCGTTATTTTGCTGGAACATGGTGCCAATCCAAACCTTAAGGATATCTACGGCAACACTGCTCTCCATTATGCTGTGTACAATGAGAGCACCTCACTGGCAGAAAAACTGCTTTCCCATGGTGCAAATATTGAAGCACTGGACAAGGTATAGATCAATCAACTTTCTTTCCAAAATATTTGTTTTAACATTGACATAGGTAAGGGTCAATTTTTTTTATATTTGGACGCTCAACCATTACCTGAATGCAAATGTAAATTATTTTCAAATAACTTAATTGTGTAAGATTTTGTTTTAAATATTGATACTTTTAAAGAAGCATTCAAGGGCACAGCTTTATAAAATGCACTTTGGAAAATATCTGTGAATTTGTTAAAGATAAAACCTTTTCAACTTATTTTCTATGCAGGGTTATTCTTTTTTTCTTAATTAGTGTAAAACAACACAGGAAAGGAAATGTGCCCTGGAAATAGGCTTTATTTTAAAACTCAAACAAAACTAAAGCAACTTACAATAAATGGACATGTTGCTGCTGCTGCTAATTTTCTGAAAAACTGACGTATCATTTCTCAGGGAAAAATGGGAAGGGAAAAGGAGAGCAATCAGAAATACACAGGTCACTTGGAAATTAGGTAATGAAGGAAAATGCGAGGAAGAGTTTTTGTTGTTGTTGTTGTTGTTTTTAGTTTGTTGTTCTTCCAGTTTATGTGTTGAGACAAGGTGCTCTTTAGCTTTGGGTCTAATAATTTTTGGTTTGAAAAAGAGAGTGAGTGAGTTGCAACTTGCCTAGAGATTAATTTTAGGAGGACTCTGAGGAAACCAGATTGGCAGTGAATATGTGGTGATGAAGTGAGAAAAACTTCAGCAGAAGCTGGAACAAATTATTAACTGACTTATTGCCCATCCTGGCAGAAACTGCCACTTAGATAAGCGTCTAAAGACTCCTCTCAAATCGAGAATGTCTTGGTGGAAAAGTGGGAGATAAGGAGCTTATACATAGCAAAATCAAGTGGAATTTTGAGTTTACTTGTCCCTGTTCTAGCCATACCCAGGGAAATTAACTGGAGTTTTAATAAATGAGTCTATCTCTTACTCTTTTATCTTTTTGGTCACATCTCTGACTGATAAAGGGCATTAGCCATGTGGGTGAGAGATGTGACTGAAGTGATTGTCTGCTGCACTAATTCTCAGAATTGGGCATTACGGTTACCTGAGGACATTTTGTTAAAAATCTACAACTGTAGTCTTTCGCCTGAAGATTTTGATGTAATAGACCTAATAAGGCCTGAACATGTTTAAAAATGGTTTCTTGAAGCTGGGCACAGTGGCATGTTCCTGTAGTTCCAGCTTGAGTCTGAGAGTTTGAATCCAGCTTGAGAAACATAGTGAGACTCTTGTCTCTAACAACACTTGTAGCAAAAGGAAAAAAAAAAAAAAAAAAAAAGAAAGAAAACCTTCAAGGTTCAGATACACTCCTGATTAAGAATCCCAGAATAGATAAGTGCAATATATAAATTTCTGTATCTCAAAAATGTAAGAAATCTCTAGAAGACTTGGCATTTGATAGGTGCCACATCCTTCAAAATTCTCCTGTTTGATGATATTACCCTGACTTATCTGTCTTTCTCCACATCTGTGACTGGGAAGTGAAAGGAAATATTGGCAATATCTCTCAGCTGACAGAATAACACCATTCCTTCCATCCACGAATCATTCACTACCATTCAGATAGTCTTTAGAAATGTGCGTGTGGGGAATCTTTCAATAAGCAGAGGCTGACCCTGTCAGGATTTGATGTCCCTTTGTCACCACGCAGGTGATTATGTGTCAGCAAGTGTTCGTTACAAGTTGGGCTTTCTCAATTAGAATAGTAGCAAATCCTAAACTCCTTTTTTAGTTGAAATTGTATTATGAACTATCTCAGTATGTTTGTTAGTTGTATAGAGCTTTATCATAACCAAAATGTCAGTTTTAAACACTGAAATCCATGAAGTTAATAAGAATACAAATAGGAATTCTTTTAATAATGTAGTTTTAGCAGTCCTATGAACCAATGATCTATTTGGTTAATAATCTGGGAAAATTATATACAAACATTTTAAATGAATAAATGTTGGAAAAAATTCTTGAAGCAGGTATTATGAGTCTTTTTAGCGATTTTTATTATCTATGAATACCTCATATTTTGATAAAACATATGATACTAGAGAAAGAAAATACTTTACATGCAAATACTTGGATTATACACAACCATTTCATAACGCATTTATAGTAAATCTAAAAACACAGGGGCTATATTCTAATGTGGTACACAGATTTGTTTGTTTGCCTCTATAAGTTGAATCAACATGTAAAATTTAGAAGACTTGTGTAGAAATCTGGACTTCAGGCTTATCCTAAAAAGTCAAATCTGGTGTCTCCTGAGTTTCTATCACTGTTTGATCTGCTGTGCAGAGATTGCCCCTTTATAGAAGGCGTGTATTCTCCAGTTTGCTATTGTGCCCACCTCAGTACTTCCCTTACTCTGGGAACCTTCCTTGTCCTTGTAAGTATTTGAGTTTACAACTCCTATGTTATAGTACATTTTGACAAAGATTTCAAGATTTTTAAGTCAGTGTGTAGATTTGTTTATAATATATAGTCTATGGAGTATGTAAATCCCTCTGTTATGGAGTTGAATTTTAGAATTTAGAAGTTTTTAAAACTCCTTTTCTTTATATATACCAGAAATAATTATCTGCCCATAAGAATGCCTAGAAGCTGGTTATAGTTGGATAATTTATGAATATTGCAGATATTGTATCTTTGTCCTCAGCACCCTACTTTAAAAATGCAAGTGACTCACTGGTTTTATTATGCCAGAAATAATTCATATGGATCAGTATGAGAACTTTTATTGATAAGCCATTAAGTTGTTATTTCAGATTCATATTTTGCCTAAAATGAAAAATAATTTTAAATAGCCATTTAAGTGGAAGCCAATAAAAATGGATTTAAAAAGTAGAGCTGCATTAGTGTCCTGGGATTACCATTATAATTGAGAATAGTATTTCTTACTGAGCTTTGGTTTTTCAAATATTTGTTCTTAAGTTTTTTAAACCTATCTCTCTTACACAGAACATACTGAGCTTTCTAACAGTAAAGATAAAAATCTATTCTCTTGTATTAGGAAAAAAACCATGGACTATTTCTAAGGCAAATAAGTGCATTTGAAGCCAATCTCTCTTAATTCAGAGTTCATTTCCATAGTGACCCCTTTGGAGCAGGAGTGCCTGACATTGGCGTCTGGTATCCTGACACCATTGATAGAAGTGAATCAAGCAAGTTTGTACCACCCAGAGGAATCATCCACCTGTATTGGGAAGCTCTGGCAACTGTTTCTCTGAAACTCTTAATTGCTCAAATGTTAATGTTTGCCACAAATAGTATTGTGAAATGGGGATTAGGTAAAATTCAAGAGAGTTCTTGATTATTGGATGTAAAATACAATTTTGCAATACTTCTCAAATGCAGGTCACGGAGTCTTTCTCTTGGGGTATTATACTTCTGGTAAAGCAAATATTCTTTGGAATATAGTTTAAGAAACACTGCTTTAGAGATAATAATTTATTTCATTAATTTCTGTAAAAAACTTAAAATATTTGCTACTATGTCTTAGGGTTTTGGGCTATAGAGACAAAAGTTACAGCCCTTGCCCTCAAGAAGCTCTTGGTTTCAGAGGGAAACAATGAAATGATTACGATGTAGCATGCTAAGTGCTGTGATCAAAGCAAGGATTCTTGGGACTGGTAAATGTTTACAGTGAATTTTGGCAATGACCACAGTTAATCCTGGGAGACAGAGGAGGGTTGTTTGCAAGGCAAAGAGCAGCACATCAGAAAGCACAGAGGAGTGAGAAGGAAGGGACTGCTTTTCATTTACTTCCTTTCTATTTTGTATGTTGAAGTTCAAAGAATCCTAGAGAAGATTTCAGTTCAGTTGATAAATATGTAATTTTGTGAATTATTAATTTTTTCTGCTGTCTTATAGGACAATAATACTCCACTTTTATTCGCTATTATTTGCAAGAAAGAGAAAATGGTGGAATTTCTATTGAAAAACAAAGCAAGCGTACATGCCATTGATAGGCTGAGACGGTACAGTAGTTCTTTTTTTAAAAATAAAAGTCTGCGTATTCTAGAGTGGTAATAGTCACTCAAGTCAGAAATATTAATAAGATTAGTGTAATTATTGGCATACAGTGAAAAATGTCACCACAAATAATCAGGTAGACCTACAAATATTTAGACTGAGTCACATAAAGAAGAGTGTATAGTAGGATTAATCTTCTCTCATAAGATTCGTTATTTATAATTGGATGTTTTTGGTACTGTAATCTTTTATTAGCTAAAGGGTTTTGTATTAGTTTTATTAATTTCTTTTGAGATGGAGTCTAGCTCTGTTGCCAGGCTGGAGTGCAGTGGTGTGATCTTGGCTCACTGCAACCTCCACCTCCCAGGTTCAAGCGATTCTCCTGCCTCAGCCTCCCAAGTAGCTGGGACTTCACGTGTGTGCCAGCATGCCTAGCTAATTTCTGTATTTTTTAGTAAAGGCAGGATTTCACCATGTTGGCCAGGATGGTCTCGATCTCTTGACCTCATGATCTGTTCTCCTTGACTTCCCAGAGTGCTGCGATTACAGGCAAGAGTCACTGCACCTGGCAGTTTTTTTAATTTTTAAAATGTGGACTTTTAGTTTATGACTACTGCTATTGTCATTATTATTGTTGTTGTTGTTGTTGTTGTTGTTGTTGTTTTCAGCCTGCAGATAACTCTTATCTGACCCCTAGCTGATTAGAATTATAATATATCAGAGTAGGAAAGCAATGGGGAAATCTTCATCTAAATCTTTGCCTACTTTAGATGACTGACCTCAGCACAGTTTCTTGGCCATCAGAGGACTATAAGTTAGCAACTTGTATTATGTCATATGTCAGTGGGACAAGAGGCTTCCCTGTTGTCCCTTTCTTTTAGCCTTGGTGATAATTTACAAAGATGAACACTTGAGCCCCTAGATGCTTATAGACCTGAGCTAGTACATGCAAATGGTTATTACGTCTACACTGACAGATGGATATGAAATTGGTAAAGTGTATCAAACTAACTGTTTAAAAAAGTCTTTATTAAAGTTCTTGAGTGGAGTTATTTCTTTGTTATTTTAGAACAGCCCTCATGCTTGCTGTGTACTGTGACTCACCAGCTATTGTCAACATCCTTCTTAAGCAAAATATTAATGTCTTCACTCAAGACACGCATGGAAAAGATGCAGAAGATTATGCTATTTCTCGTCATTTGACAAAGTAAGTGTTTATGTCAAAAGACCAGTTGATACTAAATTGAAGTTTAAAATAATTGCAACTACTCCCTCTTATACATTAGGTAAGAGTTCATAGTTTGGTTCAGATGGTTTGAAATAGCAATGAGTTAGTCTACTTTTAGCCAGAAATCAAGCAGCAGCCTAGATTAGTTCGAAGTAGAGTGCAAGATTTTTCAGGAGTTTTAAGACCTTTATCCCCAGTGATCTCAGTGTTGTCCATTTTATTCTAAGTATAATCCCCATGCATGGGATAAAAAGAGCCACATCTTTGATTTCTTTTCCTTTCCTTTCTTTTTTATTTTTCTTTCCCTTCTTCTTCTTCTTCTTCTTCTTCTTCTTCTCTTCTTCTTTCTTCTTCTTCTTCTTCTTCTTCTTCTTCTTCTTCTTCTTCTTCCTTCTTCTTCTTCTTCTTCTTCTTCTTCTTCTCTTCTTCTTCTTCTTCTTCTTCTTCTTCTTCTTCTTCTTCTCTTCTTCCTATTATTATTATTATTATTATTATTATTATCATTTTGTAGAGACAAGGTCTCACTCTGTTGCCCTGGCTGGTCTTGAACTCCTGAGCTCAAGTAATCCTCCTGCCTCTTCCTCTCAAAATGCTAGCCACCATGCCTGGCCGGACTTTTCTAATTAGTTATTGGGTCTTGAAATGTCCAATTTAGCAGAAAATCTTGTATTGTCCCCTTGGGCTGTCTCCTGTGTCTTCCTTCTTTGAATTTCCAAGAAGCTAAGGGGTTCCCTAAGTTCAAGGAAGACAATCTTTCTTTACAAGTCAGAAGAACGGAAAAAAGGCCGTTCCGATCATTCTGTTGTTTCCATGGACTTCGCTTGCTGTTTAGCTGCCATTCTAACCCATCCTGCAATCTGATAATGATTGACCTTTGCACCAGGATGCCTTCACTGATGCAGACCCCCTAGTTTTCATGGTGCTTCATATATAGAGTTCAAAGCTATGGTGTTTATTAGTTTATGTACTTATGGTCAGTTCGTTGTTCCCAGCACCCTGCTCTGCCAGCTAGGCCTCCTAGCTTTAGCTACACAAATACTGAGAAAGTTGATGCCTGCCCTACACTAAAAATCTTATTTGGAGCCCACCTCTTAGAGACTTAGCCTGGACCTTCATGGTATGTTATCCTTTGAAAGCCATGTTTGTCTTTTCTTTAACCACTATTAGTTGGGATTGTTCTCCACAGTCAGGGATGTTCAAATAATGTTGCAGGAGATCAGAGTTCCCTTTCCCTTTTGCTATCAGATCTGTACCTTGAGGCTTTTTATATCCTGTGCAGCAGCTTTGGTTAGATAGCAGAAGGTTCCTTGTTATCTT
>NW_022142272.1:0-22717 GCF_007565055.1 Rhinopithecus roxellana | reverse complement strand
TTTCTGATCTGTGAGTTCATCTCACAGAGTTACAACTCTGCCTCAAGAAGCAGTTTGCTAACACTCTTTTCGTGGAATCTGCAAAGTGATATTTGGGAGCCTATTGGGGCCCATGGTGATAAAGGGAAATCTCCTCACAAATAACTAAAGAGAAGCTTTCTGAGAAACTGCATTGCCAATGTGTGAATGCAACTCACAGAGTTACCGTTTCTCTTCTGTGATGTTTGTTAGCACAGTTTTCTGGAAATCTGCAATTGATACTTCATAGCGCAATGAACATTACAGTGACAAAGGAAATATCCACAGAAGAAAACAAGAAGAAGCTTTCTTAGAAACTCTTGGTGCATGTGTTGAATTTCATCTCACAGAGGTACACTATGTTTCGTGGAGCAGTCCATTAACACTGTCTTTGAGGATCTGAGAGGGCTCTTTTTGGAATCACATTGAGGCCTACGCTGATAAGGAAATTTCATCCGTTCAAAACTGTGAAGAAGCTTTCTGAGAAACTTCTTTCTTGATCTGTGAGTGCAATCGCACAGATGTAAAACCTCTGCCTCAAGAAGCAGTTTGCTAACAACTCTTTTCGTGGATCTGCAAAGTGATATTTGGAGCCTATCTGGGGCCCATGGTGATAAGGGAAATATCCTCACATAATAACTAAAGAGAAGGCTTTCTGAGAAACTGCATTGCCATGTGTGAATGCAACTCACAGAGTTACACGTTCTCTTCTCGTGATCAGTTGTTAGCACAGTTTTCTGGAAATCTGCAATTAGATACTTCATAGCGCAATGAACATTACAGTGACAAAGGAAATATCCACAGATGAAAACTAGAAGAAGCTTTCTTAGAAACTTCTTGGTGATGTGTGAATTCATCTCACAGAGTTACACTTATGTTTCGTGGAGCAGTCCATTAACACTGTCTTTGAGGAATCTGAGAAGGGCTTCTTTGGATCACATTGAGGCCTACGCTGATAAAGGAAATTTCATCCGTCAAAACGTGAAAGAAGCTTCTGAGAAACTTCTTTCTGATCTGTGAGTTCATCTCACAGAGTTACAACCTCTGCCTCAAGAAGCAGTTTGCTAACACTCTTTTCGTGGAATCTGCAAAGTGATATTTGGAAGCCTATTGGGCCCATGGTGATAAAGGAAATATCCTCACATAATAACTAAAGAGAAGCTTTCTGAGAAACTGCATTGCCATGTGTGAATGCAACTCACAGAGTTACACGTTTCTCTTCAGTGATCAGTTTGTTAGCACAGTTTTCTGGAAATCTGCAATTAGATACTTCATAGCGCAATGAACATTACAGTGACAAAGGAATATCCACAGATGAAAACTAAGAAAGAAGCTTCTTAGAAACTTCTTGGTGATGTGTGAATTCATCTCACAGAGTTACACTTATGTTTCGTGGAGCAGTCCATTAACACTGTCTTTGAGGAATCTGAGAAGGGCTTCTTTGGATCACATTGAGGCCTACGCTGATAAAGGAAATTTCATCCGTTCAAAACGTGAAAGAAGCTTTCTGAGAAACTTCTTTCTGATCTGTGAGTTCATCTCACAGAGTTACAACCTCTGCCTCAAGAAGCAGTTTGCTAACACTCTTTTCGTGGAATCTGCAAAGTGATATTTGGGAGCCTATTGGGGCCCATGGTGATAAGGGAATATCCTCACATAATAACTAAAGAGAAGCTTTCTGAGAAACTGCATTGCCATGTGTGAATGCAACTCACAGAGTTACACGTTCTCTTCTGTGATCAGTTTGTTAGCACAGTTTTCTGGAAATCTGCAATTAGATACTTCATAGCGCAATGAACATTACAGTGACAAAGGAATATCCACAGATGAAAACAAGAAAGAAGCTTTCTTAGAAACTTCTTGGTGATGTGTGAATTCATCTCACAGAGTTACACTTATGTTTCGTGGAGCAGTCCATTAACACTGTCTTTGAGGAATCTGAGAAGGGCTTCTTTGGATCACATTGAGGCCTACGCTGATAAAGGAAATTTCATCCGTTCAAAACGTGAAAGAAGCTTTCTGAGAAACTTCTTTCTGATCTGTGAGTTCATCTCACAGAGTTACAACCTCTGCCTCAAGAAGCAGTTTGCTAACACTCTTTTCGTGGAATCTGCAAAGTGATATTTGGGAGCCTATTGGGGCCCATGGTGATAAGGGAAATATCCTCACATAATAACTAAAGAGAAGCTTTCTGAGAAACTGCATTGCCATGTGTGAATGCAACTCACAGAGTTACACGTTTCTCTTCTGTGATCTGTTTGTTAGCACAGTTTTCTGGAAATCTGCAATTAGATACTTCATAGCGCAATGAACATTACAGTGACAAAGGAAATATCCACAGATGAAAACAAGAAAGAAGCTTTCTTAGAAACTTCTTGGTGATGTGTGAATTCATCTCACAGAGTTACACTTATGTTTCGTGGAGCAGTCCATTAACACTGTCTTTGAGGAATCTGAGAAGGGCTTCTTTGGATCACATTGAGGCCTACGCTGATAAAGGAAATTTCATCCGTTCAAAACGTGAAAGAAGCTTTCTGAGAAACTTCTTTCTGATCTGTGAGTTCATCTCACAGAGTTACAACCTCTGCCTCAAGAAGCAGTTTGCTAACACTCTTTTCGTGGAATCTGCAAAGTGATATTTGGGAGCCTATTGGGGCCCATGGTGATAAGGGAAATATCCTCACATAATAACTAAAGAGAAGCTTTCTGAGAAACTGCATTGCCATGTGTGAATGCAACTCACAGAGTTACACGTTTCTCTTCTGTGATCTGTTTGTTAGCACAGTTTTCTGGAAATCTGCAATTAGATACTTCATAGCGCAATGAACATTACAGTGACAAAGGAAATATCCACAGATGAAAACAAGAAAGAAGCTTTCTTAGAAACTTCTTGGTGATGTGTGAATTCATCTCACAGAGTTACACTTATGTTTCGTGGAGCAGTCCATTAACACTGTCTTTGAGGAATCTGAGAAGGGCTTCTTTGGATCACATTGAGGCCTACGCTGATAAAGGAAATTTCATCCGTTCAAAACGTGAAAGAAGCTTTCTGAGAAACTTCTTTCTGATCTGTGAGTTCATCTCACAGAGTTACAACCTCTGCCTCAAGAAGCAGTTTGCTAACACTCTTTTCGTGGAATCTGCAAAGTGATATTTGGGAGCCTATTGGGGCCCATGGTGATAAGGGAAATATCCTCACATAATAACTAAAGAGAAGCTTTCTGAGAAACTGCATTGCCATGTGTGAATGCAACTCACAGAGTTACACGTTTCTCTTCTGTGATCTGTTTGTTAGCACAGTTTTCTGGAAATCTGCAATTAGATACTTCATAGCGCAATGAACATTACAGTGACAAAGGAATATCCACAGATGAAAACAAGAAAGAAGCTTTCTTAGAAACTTCTTGGTGATGTGTGAATTCATCTCACAGAGTTACACTTATGTTTCGTGGAGCAGTCCATTAACACTGTCTTTGAGGAATCTGAGAAGGGCTTCTTTGGATCACATTGAGGCCTACGCTGATAAAGGAAATTTCATCCGTTCAAAACGTGAAAGAAGCTTTCTGAGAAACTTCTTTCTGATCTGTGAGTTCATCTCACAGAGTTACAACCTCTGCCTCAAGAAGCAGTTTGCTAACACTCTTTTCGTGGAATCTGCAAAGTGATATTTGGGAGCCTATTGGGGCCCATGGTGATAAGGGAAATATCCTCACATAATAACTAAAGAGAAGCTTTCTGAGAAACTGCATTGCCATGTGTGAATGCAACTCACAGAGTTACACGTTTCTCTTCTGTGATCTGTTTGTTAGCACAGTTTTCTGGAAATCTGCAATTAGATACTTCATAGCGCAATGAACATTACAGTGACAAAGGAATATCCACAGATGAAAACAAGAAAGAAGCTTTCTTAGAAACTTCTTGGTGATGTGTGAATTCATCTCACAGAGTTACACTTATGTTTCGTGGAGCAGTCCATTAACACTGTCTTTGAGGAATCTGAGAAGGGCTTCTTTGGATCACATTGAGGCCTACGCTGATAAAGGAAATTTCATCCGTTCAAAACGTGAAAGAAGCTTTCTGAGAAACTTCTTTCTGATCTGTGAGTTCATCTCACAGAGTTACAACCTCTGCCTCAAGAAGCAGTTTGCTAACACTCTTTTCGTGGAATCTGCAAAGTGATATTTGGGAGCCTATTGGGGCCCATGGTGATAAGGGAAATATCCTCACATAATAACTAAAGAGAAGCTTTCTGAGAAACTGCATTGCCATGTGTGAATGCAACTCACAGAGTTACACGTTTCTCTTCTGTGATCTGTTTGTTAGCACAGTTTTCTGGAAATCTGCAATTAGATACTTCATAGCGCAATGAACATTACAGTGACAAAGGAATATCCACAGATGAAAACAAGAAAGAAGCTTTCTTAGAAACTTCTTGGTGATGTGTGAATTCATCTCACAGAGTTACACTTATGTTTCGTGGAGCAGTCCATTAACACTGTCTTTGAGGAATCTGAGAAGGGCTTCTTTGGATCACATTGAGGCCTACGCTGATAAAGGAAATTTCATCCGTTCAAAACGTGAAAGAAGCTTTCTGAGAAACTTCTTTCTGATCTGTGAGTTCATCTCACAGAGTTACAACCTCTGCCTCAAGAAGCAGTTTGCTAACACTCTTTTCGTGGAATCTGCAAAGTGATATTTGGGAGCCTATTGGGGCCCATGGTGATAAGGGAAATATCCTCACATAATAACTAAAGAGAAGCTTTCTGAGAAACTGCATTGCCATGTGTGAATGCAACTCACAGAGTTACACGTTTCTCTTCTGTGATCTGTTTGTTAGCACAGTTTTCTGGAAATCTGCAATTAGATACTTCATAGCGCAATGAACATTACAGTGACAAAGGAATATCCACAGATGAAAACAAGAAAGAAGCTTTCTTAGAAACTTCTTGGTGATGTGTGAATTCATCTCACAGAGTTACACTTATGTTTCGTGGAGCAGTCCATTAACACTGTCTTTGAGGAATCTGAGAAGGGCTTCTTTGGATCACATTGAGGCCTACGCTGATAAAGGAAATTTCATCCGTTCAAAACGTGAAAGAAGCTTTCTGAGAAACTTCTTTCTGATCTGTGAGTTCATCTCACAGAGTTACAACCTCTGCCTCAAGAAGCAGTTTGCTAACACTCTTTTCGTGGAATCTGCAAAGTGATATTTGGGAGCCTATTGGGGCCCATGGTGATAAGGGAAATATCCTCACATAATAACTAAAGAGAAGCTTTCTGAGAAACTGCATTGCCATGTGTGAATGCAACTCACAGAGTTACACGTTTCTCTTCTGTGATCTGTTTGTTAGCACAGTTTTCTGGAAATCTGCAATTAGATACTTCATAGCGCAATGAACATTACAGTGACAAAGGAAATATCCACAGATGAAAACAAGAAAGAAGCTTTCTTAGAAACTTCTTGGTGATGTGTGAATTCATCTCACAGAGTTACACTTATGTTTCGTGGAGCAGTCCATTAACACTGTCTTTGAGGAATCTGAGAAGGGCTTCTTTGGATCACATTGAGGCCTACGCTGATAAAGGAAATTTCATCCGTTCAAAACGTGAAAGAAGCTTTCTGAGAAACTTCTTTCTGATCTGTGAGTTCATCTCACAGAGTTACAACCTCTGCCTCAAGAAGCAGTTTGCTAACACTCTTTTCGTGGAATCTGCAAAGTGATATTTGGGAGCCTATTGGGGCCCATGGTGATAAGGGAAATATCCTCACATAATAACTAAAGAGAAGCTTTCTGAGAAACTGCATTGCCATGTGTGAATGCAACTCACAGAGTTACACGTTTCTCTTCTGTGATCTGTTTGTTAGCACAGTTTTCTGGAAATCTGCAATTAGATACTTCATAGCGCAATGAACATTACAGTGACAAAGGAATATCCACAGATGAAAACAAGAAAGAAGCTTTCTTAGAAACTTCTTGGTGATGTGTGAATTCATCTCACAGAGTTACACTTATGTTTCGTGGAGCAGTCCATTAACACTGTCTTTGAGGAATCTGAGAAGGGCTTCTTTGGATCACATTGAGGCCTACGCTGATAAAGGAAATTTCATCCGTTCAAAACGTGAAAGAAGCTTTCTGAGAAACTTCTTTCTGATCTGTGAGTTCATCTCACAGAGTTACAACCTCTGCCTCAAGAAGCAGTTTGCTAACACTCTTTTCGTGGAATCTGCAAAGTGATATTTGGGAGCCTATTGGGGCCCATGGTGATAAGGGAAATATCCTCACATAATAACTAAAGAGAAGCTTTCTGAGAAACTGCATTGCCATGTGTGAATGCAACTCACAGAGTTACACGTTTCTCTTCTGTGATCTGTTTGTTAGCACAGTTTTCTGGAAATCTGCAATTAGATACTTCATAGCGCAATGAACATTACAGTGACAAAGGAAATATCCACAGATGAAAACAAGAAAGAAGCTTTCTTAGAAACTTCTTGGTGATGTGTGAATTCATCTCACAGAGTTACACTTATGTTTCGTGGAGCAGTCCATTAACACTGTCTTTGAGGAATCTGAGAAGGGCTTCTTTGGATCACATTGAGGCCTACGCTGATAAAGGAAATTTCATCCGTTCAAAACGTGAAAGAAGCTTTCTGAGAAACTTCTTTCTGATCTGTGAGTTCATCTCACAGAGTTACAACCTCTGCCTCAAGAAGCAGTTTGCTAACACTCTTTTCGTGGAATCTGCAAAGTGATATTTGGGAGCCTATTGGGGCCCATGGTGATAAGGGAAATATCCTCACATAATAACTAAAGAGAAGCTTTCTGAGAAACTGCATTGCCATGTGTGAATGCAACTCACAGAGTTACACGTTTCTCTTCTGTGATCTGTTTGTTAGCACAGTTTTCTGGAAATCTGCAATTAGATACTTCATAGCGCAATGAACATTACAGTGACAAAGGAAATATCCACAGATGAAAACAAGAAAGAAGCTTTCTTAGAAACTTCTTGGTGATGTGTGAATTCATCTCACAGAGTTACACTTATGTTTCGTGGAGCAGTCCATTAACACTGTCTTTGAGGAATCTGAGAAGGGCTTCTTTGGATCACATTGAGGCCTACGCTGATAAAGGAAATTTCATCCGTTCAAAACGTGAAAGAAGCTTTCTGAGAAACTTCTTTCTGATCTGTGAGTTCATCTCACAGAGTTACAACCTCTGCCTCAAGAAGCAGTTTGCTAACACTCTTTTCGTGGAATCTGCAAAGTGATATTTGGGAGCCTATTGGGGCCCATGGTGATAAGGGAAATATCCTCACATAATAACTAAAGAGAAGCTTTCTGAGAAACTGCATTGCCATGTGTGAATGCAACTCACAGAGTTACACGTTTCTCTTCTGTGATCTGTTTGTTAGCACAGTTTTCTGGAAATCTGCAATTAGATACTTCATAGCGCAATGAACATTACAGTGACAAAGGAATATCCACAGATGAAAACAAGAAAGAAGCTTTCTTAGAAACTTCTTGGTGATGTGTGAATTCATCTCACAGAGTTACACTTATGTTTCGTGGAGCAGTCCATTAACACTGTCTTTGAGGAATCTGAGAAGGGCTTCTTTGGATCACATTGAGGCCTACGCTGATAAAGGAAATTTCATCCGTTCAAAACGTGAAAGAAGCTTTCTGAGAAACTTCTTTCTGATCTGTGAGTTCATCTCACAGAGTTACAACCTCTGCCTCAAGAAGCAGTTTGCTAACACTCTTTTCGTGGAATCTGCAAAGTGATATTTGGGAGCCTATTGGGGCCCATGGTGATAAGGGAAATATCCTCACATAATAACTAAAGAGAAGCTTTCTGAGAAACTGCATTGCCATGTGTGAATGCAACTCACAGAGTTACACGTTTCTCTTCTGTGATCTGTTTGTTAGCACAGTTTTCTGGAAATCTGCAATTAGATACTTCATAGCGCAATGAACATTACAGTGACAAAGGAAATATCCACAGATGAAAACAAGAAAGAAGCTTTCTTAGAAACTTCTTGGTGATGTGTGAATTCATCTCACAGAGTTACACTTATGTTTCGTGGAGCAGTCCATTAACACTGTCTTTGAGGAATCTGAGAAGGGCTTCTTTGGATCACATTGAGGCCTACGCTGATAAAGGAAATTTCATCCGTTCAAAACGTGAAAGAAGCTTTCTGAGAAACTTCTTTCTGATCTGTGAGTTCATCTCACAGAGTTACAACCTCTGCCTCAAGAAGCAGTTTGCTAACACTCTTTTCGTGGAATCTGCAAAGTGATATTTGGGAGCCTATTGGGGCCCATGGTGATAAGGGAAATATCCTCACATAATAACTAAAGAGAAGCTTTCTGAGAAACTGCATTGCCATGTGTGAATGCAACTCACAGAGTTACACGTTTCTCTTCTGTGATCTGTTTGTTAGCACAGTTTTCTGGAAATCTGCAATTAGATACTTCATAGCGCAATGAACATTACAGTGACAAAGGAAATATCCACAGATGAAAACAAGAAAGAAGCTTTCTTAGAAACTTCTTGGTGATGTGTGAATTCATCTCACAGAGTTACACTTATGTTTCGTGGAGCAGTCCATTAACACTGTCTTTGAGGAATCTGAGAAGGGCTTCTTTGGATCACATTGAGGCCTACGCTGATAAAGGAAATTTCATCCGTTCAAAACGTGAAAGAAGCTTTCTGAGAAACTTCTTTCTGATCTGTGAGTTCATCTCACAGAGTTACAACCTCTGCCTCAAGAAGCAGTTTGCTAACACTCTTTTCGTGGAATCTGCAAAGTGATATTTGGGAGCCTATTGGGGCCCATGGTGATAAGGGAAATATCCTCACATAATAACTAAAGAGAAGCTTTCTGAGAAACTGCATTGCCATGTGTGAATGCAACTCACAGAGTTACACGTTTCTCTTCTGTGATCTGTTTGTTAGCACAGTTTTCTGGAAATCTGCAATTAGATACTTCATAGCGCAATGAACATTACAGTGACAAAGGAATATCCACAGATGAAAACAAGAAAGAAGCTTTCTTAGAAACTTCTTGGTGATGTGTGAATTCATCTCACAGAGTTACACTTATGTTTCGTGGAGCAGTCCATTAACACTGTCTTTGAGGAATCTGAGAAGGGCTTCTTTGGATCACATTGAGGCCTACGCTGATAAAGGAAATTTCATCCGTTCAAAACGTGAAAGAAGCTTTCTGAGAAACTTCTTTCTGATCTGTGAGTTCATCTCACAGAGTTACAACCTCTGCCTCAAGAAGCAGTTTGCTAACACTCTTTTCGTGGAATCTGCAAAGTGATATTTGGGAGCCTATTGGGGCCCATGGTGATAAGGGAAATATCCTCACATAATAACTAAAGAGAAGCTTTCTGAGAAACTGCATTGCCATGTGTGAATGCAACTCACAGAGTTACACGTTTCTCTTCTGTGATCTGTTTGTTAGCACAGTTTTCTGGAAATCTGCAATTAGATACTTCATAGCGCAATGAACATTACAGTGACAAAGGAATATCCACAGATGAAAACAAGAAAGAAGCTTTCTTAGAAACTTCTTGGTGATGTGTGAATTCATCTCACAGAGTTACACTTATGTTTCGTGGAGCAGTCCATTAACACTGTCTTTGAGGAATCTGAGAAGGGCTTCTTTGGATCACATTGAGGCCTACGCTGATAAAGGAAATTTCATCCGTTCAAAACGTGAAAGAAGCTTTCTGAGAAACTTCTTTCTGATCTGTGAGTTCATCTCACAGAGTTACAACCTCTGCCTCAAGAAGCAGTTTGCTAACACTCTTTTCGTGGAATCTGCAAAGTGATATTTGGGAGCCTATTGGGGCCCATGGTGATAAGGGAAATATCCTCACATAATAACTAAAGAGAAGCTTTCTGAGAAACTGCATTGCCATGTGTGAATGCAACTCACAGAGTTACACGTTTCTCTTCTGTGATCTGTTTGTTAGCACAGTTTTCTGGAAATCTGCAATTAGATACTTCATAGCGCAATGAACATTACAGTGACAAAGGAAATATCCACAGATGAAAACAAGAAAGAAGCTTTCTTAGAAACTTCTTGGTGATGTGTGAATTCATCTCACAGAGTTACACTTATGTTTCGTGGAGCAGTCCATTAACACTGTCTTTGAGGAATCTGAGAAGGGCTTCTTTGGATCACATTGAGGCCTACGCTGATAAAGGAAATTTCATCCGTTCAAAACGTGAAAGAAGCTTTCTGAGAAACTTCTTTCTGATCTGTGAGTTCATCTCACAGAGTTACAACCTCTGCCTCAAGAAGCAGTTTGCTAACACTCTTTTCGTGGAATCTGCAAAGTGATATTTGGGAGCCTATTGGGGCCCATGGTGATAAGGGAAATATCCTCACATAATAACTAAAGAGAAGCTTTCTGAGAAACTGCATTGCCATGTGTGAATGCAACTCACAGAGTTACACGTTTCTCTTCTGTGATCTGTTTGTTAGCACAGTTTTCTGGAAATCTGCAATTAGATACTTCATAGCGCAATGAACATTACAGTGACAAAGGAATATCCACAGATGAAAACAAGAAAGAAGCTTTCTTAGAAACTTCTTGGTGATGTGTGAATTCATCTCACAGAGTTACACTTATGTTTCGTGGAGCAGTCCATTAACACTGTCTTTGAGGAATCTGAGAAGGGCTTCTTTGGATCACATTGAGGCCTACGCTGATAAAGGAAATTTCATCCGTTCAAAACGTGAAAGAAGCTTTCTGAGAAACTTCTTTCTGATCTGTGAGTTCATCTCACAGAGTTACAACCTCTGCCTCAAGAAGCAGTTTGCTAACACTCTTTTCGTGGAATCTGCAAAGTGATATTTGGGAGCCTATTGGGGCCCATGGTGATAAGGGAAATATCCTCACATAATAACTAAAGAGAAGCTTTCTGAGAAACTGCATTGCCATGTGTGAATGCAACTCACAGAGTTACACGTTTCTCTTCTGTGATCTGTTTGTTAGCACAGTTTTCTGGAAATCTGCAATTAGATACTTCATAGCGCAATGAACATTACAGTGACAAAGGAAATATCCACAGATGAAAACAAGAAAGAAGCTTTCTTAGAAACTTCTTGGTGATGTGTGAATTCATCTCACAGAGTTACACTTATGTTTCGTGGAGCAGTCCATTAACACTGTCTTTGAGGAATCTGAGAAGGGCTTCTTTGGATCACATTGAGGCCTACGCTGATAAAGGAAATTTCATCCGTTCAAAACGTGAAAGAAGCTTTCTGAGAAACTTCTTTCTGATCTGTGAGTTCATCTCACAGAGTTACAACCTCTGCCTCAAGAAGCAGTTTGCTAACACTCTTTTCGTGGAATCTGCAAAGTGATATTTGGGAGCCTATTGGGGCCCATGGTGATAAGGGAAATATCCTCACATAATAACTAAAGAGAAGCTTTCTGAGAAACTGCATTGCCATGTGTGAATGCAACTCACAGAGTTACACGTTTCTCTTCTGTGATCTGTTTGTTAGCACAGTTTTCTGGAAATCTGCAATTAGATACTTCATAGCGCAATGAACATTACAGTGACAAAGGAAATATCCACAGATGAAAACAAGAAAGAAGCTTTCTTAGAAACTTCTTGGTGATGTGTGAATTCATCTCACAGAGTTACACTTATGTTTCGTGGAGCAGTCCATTAACACTGTCTTTGAGGAATCTGAGAAGGGCTTCTTTGGATCACATTGAGGCCTACGCTGATAAAGGAAATTTCATCCGTTCAAAACGTGAAAGAAGCTTTCTGAGAAACTTCTTTCTGATCTGTGAGTTCATCTCACAGAGTTACAACCTCTGCCTCAAGAAGCAGTTTGCTAACACTCTTTTCGTGGAATCTGCAAAGTGATATTTGGGAGCCTATTGGGGCCCATGGTGATAAGGGAAATATCCTCACATAATAACTAAAGAGAAGCTTTCTGAGAAACTGCATTGCCATGTGTGAATGCAACTCACAGAGTTACACGTTTCTCTTCTGTGATCTGTTTGTTAGCACAGTTTTCTGGAAATCTGCAATTAGATACTTCATAGCGCAATGAACATTACAGTGACAAAGGAAATATCCACAGATGAAAACAAGAAAGAAGCTTTCTTAGAAACTTCTTGGTGATGTGTGAATTCATCTCACAGAGTTACACTTATGTTTCGTGGAGCAGTCCATTAACACTGTCTTTGAGGAATCTGAGAAGGGCTTCTTTGGATCACATTGAGGCCTACGCTGATAAAGGAAATTTCATCCGTTCAAAACGTGAAAGAAGCTTTCTGAGAAACTTCTTTCTGATCTGTGAGTTCATCTCACAGAGTTACAACCTCTGCCTCAAGAAGCAGTTTGCTAACACTCTTTTCGTGGAATCTGCAAAGTGATATTTGGGAGCCTATTGGGGCCCATGGTGATAAGGGAAATATCCTCACATAATAACTAAAGAGAAGCTTTCTGAGAAACTGCATTGCCATGTGTGAATGCAACTCACAGAGTTACACGTTTCTCTTCTGTGATCTGTTTGTTAGCACAGTTTTCTGGAAATCTGCAATTAGATACTTCATAGCGCAATGAACATTACAGTGACAAAGGAATATCCACAGATGAAAACAAGAAAGAAGCTTTCTTAGAAACTTCTTGGTGATGTGTGAATTCATCTCACAGAGTTACACTTATGTTTCGTGGAGCAGTCCATTAACACTGTCTTTGAGGAATCTGAGAAGGGCTTCTTTGGATCACATTGAGGCCTACGCTGATAAAGGAAATTTCATCCGTTCAAAACGTGAAAGAAGCTTTCTGAGAAACTTCTTTCTGATCTGTGAGTTCATCTCACAGAGTTACAACCTCTGCCTCAAGAAGCAGTTTGCTAACACTCTTTTCGTGGAATCTGCAAAGTGATATTTGGGAGCCTATTGGGGCCCATGGTGATAAGGGAAATATCCTCACATAATAACTAAAGAGAAGCTTTCTGAGAAACTGCATTGCCATGTGTGAATGCAACTCACAGAGTTACACGTTTCTCTTCTGTGATCTGTTTGTTAGCACAGTTTTCTGGAAATCTGCAATTAGATACTTCATAGCGCAATGAACATTACAGTGACAAAGGAATATCCACAGATGAAAACAAGAAAGAAGCTTTCTTAGAAACTTCTTGGTGATGTGTGAATTCATCTCACAGAGTTACACTTATGTTTCGTGGAGCAGTCCATTAACACTGTCTTTGAGGAATCTGAGAAGGGCTTCTTTGGATCACATTGAGGCCTACGCTGATAAAGGAAATTTCATCCGTTCAAAACGTGAAAGAAGCTTTCTGAGAAACTTCTTTCTGATCTGTGAGTTCATCTCACAGAGTTACAACCTCTGCCTCAAGAAGCAGTTTGCTAACACTCTTTTCGTGGAATCTGCAAAGTGATATTTGGGAGCCTATTGGGGCCCATGGTGATAAGGGAAATATCCTCACATAATAACTAAAGAGAAGCTTTCTGAGAAACTGCATTGCCATGTGTGAATGCAACTCACAGAGTTACACGTTTCTCTTCTGTGATCTGTTTGTTAGCACAGTTTTCTGGAAATCTGCAATTAGATACTTCATAGCGCAATGAACATTACAGTGACAAAGGAAATATCCACAGATGAAAACAAGAAAGAAGCTTTCTTAGAAACTTCTTGGTGATGTGTGAATTCATCTCACAGAGTTACACTTATGTTTCGTGGAGCAGTCCATTAACACTGTCTTTGAGGAATCTGAGAAGGGCTTCTTTGGATCACATTGAGGCCTACGCTGATAAAGGAAATTTCATCCGTTCAAAACGTGAAAGAAGCTTTCTGAGAAACTTCTTTCTGATCTGTGAGTTCATCTCACAGAGTTACAACCTCTGCCTCAAGAAGCAGTTTGCTAACACTCTTTTCGTGGAATCTGCAAAGTGATATTTGGGAGCCTATTGGGGCCCATGGTGATAAGGGAAATATCCTCACATAATAACTAAAGAGAAGCTTTCTGAGAAACTGCATTGCCATGTGTGAATGCAACTCACAGAGTTACACGTTTCTCTTCTGTGATCTGTTTGTTAGCACAGTTTTCTGGAAATCTGCAATTAGATACTTCATAGCGCAATGAACATTACAGTGACAAAGGAAATATCACAGATGAAAACAAGAAAGAAGCTTTCTTAGAAACTTCTTGGTGATGTGTGAATTCATCTCACAGAGTTACACTTATGTTTCGTGGAGCAGTCCATTAACACTGTCTTTGAGGAATCTGAGAAGGGCTTCTTTGGATCACATTGAGGCCTACGCTGATAAAGGAAATTTCATCCGTTCAAAACGTGAAAGAAGCTTTCTGAGAAACTTCTTTCTGATCTGTGAGTTCATCTCACAGAGTTACAACCTCTGCCTCAAGAAGCAGTTTGCTAACACTCTTTTCGTGGAATCTGCAAAGTGATATTTGGGAGCCTATTGGGGCCCATGGTGATAAAGGAAATATCCTCACATAATAACTAAAGAGAAGCTTTCTGAGAAACTGCATTGCCATGTGTGAATGCAACTCACAGTGTTACGCCAGTGTTTTTTGGAGCCGTTTCTTAGGACTGTTTCCGTGGATTCCGAGAAGTGATATTTCAGATAGCATTTGAAGAATAGAAGGAGAAAGGAAATATCCTTCAAGAGAAAGAGGAACCAAACTTTCTGAGAAACTGCTTTGTGATATGTGAATTCATTTCACAGTGTTCTATCACCCTTTCTCGGAGGAGTTTCCTAGCACTCATTTTGAGGAATCTCAGATGTGATGTCTTGGATATCATTAAATCGCATGCTGAATAAGGAACTATCCTCAGAGAAACCTGCAGAGAAGCCTTCTCAAAAACTTCTTTGTTGTGGGTGAATTCACCCCACAGATGTCCATCATTGTTTCCACTGAGAAACTTCCTAGCAGAATTTTCGCAGTATCTGCAATAGGACACACGGTGGCGCTCCAAGACCACAAATAACCTCGTCTTACTAAAGAAAGAAGCTTTCTGAGAAACCGCTTTGTGATGTGTGAATTCAACTCACTAAGTTGCAGCTGTATTTCGTGGGGCCGTGGCCTAGCCCTATTTGTGTGGAATCTGAGAACAGATATTCCCGATCCCTTTGAAAACAATGGGGCCAATGGAAACATCTTCCAATAAAAATGAGAAAGAAGCTTTCTGAGAAACTTCTTTCTGATCTGTGAGTTCATCTCACAGAGTTACAACCTCTGCCTCAAGAAGCAGTTTGCTAACACTCTTTTCGTGGAATCTGCAAAGTGATATTTGGGAGCCTATTGGGGCCCATGGTGATAAGGGAAATATCCTCACATAATAACTAAAGAGAAGCTTTCTGAGAAACTGCATTGCCATGTGTGAATGCAACTCACAGAGTTACACGTTTCTCTTCTGTGATCTGTTTGTTAGCACAGTTTTCTGGAAATCTGCAATTAGATACTTCATAGCGCAAAGAACATTACAGTGACAAAGGAATATCCACAGATGAAAACAAGAAAGAAGCTTTCTTAGAAACTTCTTGGTGATGTGTGAATTCATCTCACAGAGTTACACTTATGTTTCGTGGAGCAGTCCATTAACACTGTCTTTGAGGAATCTGAGAAGGGCTTCTTTGGATCACATTGAGGCCTACGCTGATAAAGGAAATTTCATCCGTTCAAAACGTGAAAGAAGCTTTCTGAGAAACTTCTTTCTGATCTGTGAGTTCATCTCACAGAGTTACAACCTCTGCCTCAAGAAGCAGTTTGCTAACACTCTTTTCGTGGAATCTGCAAAGTGATATTTGGGAGCCTATTGGGGCCCATGGTGATAAGGGAAATATCCTCACATAATAACTAAAGAGAAGCTTTCTGAGAAACTGCATTGCCATGTGTGAATGCAACTCACAGAGTTACACGTTTCTCTTCTGTGATCTGTTTGTTAGCACAGTTTTCTGGAAATCTGCAATTAGATACTTCATAGCGCAATGAACATTACAGTGACAAAGGAAATATCCACAGATGAAAACAAGAAAGAAGCTTTCTTAGAAACTTCTTGGTGATGTGTGAATTCATCTCACAGAGTTACACTTATGTTTCGTGGAGCAGTCCATTAACACTGTCTTTGAGGAATCTGAGAAGGGCTTCTTTGGATCACATTGAGGCCTACGCTGATAAAGGAAATTTCATCCGTTCAAAACGTGAAGAAGCTTTCTGAGAAACTTCTTTCTGATCTGTGAGTTCATCTCACAGAGTTTACAACCTCTGCCTCAAGAAGCAGTTTGCTAACACTCTTTTCGTGGAATCTGCAAAGTGATATTTGGGAGCCTATTGGGGCCCATGGTGATAAGGGAAATATCCTCACATAATAACTAAAGAGAAGCTTTCTGAGAAACTGCATTGCCATGTGTGAATGCAACTCACAGAGTTACACGTTTCTCTTCTGTGATCTGTTTGTTAGCACAGTTTTCTGGAAATCTGCAATTAGATACTTCATAGCGCAATGAACATTACAGTGACAAAGGAAATATTCACAGATGAAAACAAGAAAGAAGCTTTCTTAGAAACTTCTTGGTGATGTGTGAATTCATCTCACAGAGTTACACTTATGTTTCGTGGAGCAGTCCATTAACACTGTCTTTGAGGAATCTGAGAAGGGCTTCTTTGGATCACATTGAGGCCTACGCTGATAAAGGAAATTTCATCCGTTCAAAACGTGAAAGAAGCTTTCTGAGAAACTTCTTTCTGATCTGTGAGTTCATCTCACAGAGTTACAACCTCTGCCTCAAGAAGCAGTTTGCTAACACTCTTTTCGTGGAATCTGCAAAGTGATATTTGGGAGCCTATTGGGGCCCATGGTGATAAAGGAAATATCCTCACATAATAACTAAAGAGAAGCTTTCTGAGAAACTGCATTGCCATGTGTGAATGCAACTCACAGTGTTACGCCAGTGTTTTTTGGAGCCGTTTCTTAGGACTGTTTCCGTGGATTCCGAGAAGTGATATTTCAGATAGCATTGAAGAATAGAAGGAGAAAGGAAATATCCTTCAAGAGAAAGAGGAACCAAACTTTCTGAGAAACTGCTTTGTGATATGTGAATTCATTTCACAGTGTTCTATCACCCTTTCTCGGAGGAGTTTCCTAGCACTCATTTTGAGGAATCTCAGATGTGATGTCTTGGATATCATTAAATCGCATGCTGAATAAGGAACTATCCTCAGAGAAACCTGCAGAGAAGCCTTCTCAAAAACTTCTTTGTTGTGGGTGAATTCACCCCACAGATGTCCATCATTGTTTCCACTGAGAAACTTCCTAGCAGAATTTTCGCAGTATCTGCAATAGGACACACGGTGGCGCTCCAAGACCACAAATAACCTCGTCTTACTAAAGAAAGAAGCTTTCTGAGAAACCGCTTTGTGATGTGTGAATTCAACTCACTAAGTTGCAGCTGTATTTCGTGGGGCCGTGGCCTAGCCCTATTTGTGTGGAATCTGAGAACAGATATTCCCGATCCCTTTGAAAACAATGGGGCCAATGGAAACATCTTCCAATAAAAATGAGAAAGAAGCTTTCTGAGAAACTTCTTTCTGATCTGTGAGTTCATCTCACAGAGTTACAACCTCTGCCTCAAGAAGCAGTTTGCTAACACTCTTTTCGTGGAATCTGCAAAGTGATATTTGGGAGCCTATTGGGGCCCATGGTGATAAGGGAAATATCCTCACATAATAACTAAAGAGAAGCTTTCTGAGAAACTGCATTGCCATGTGTGAATGCAACTCACAGAGTTACACGTTTCTCTTCTGTGATCTGTTTGTTAGCACAGTTTTCTGGAAATCTGCAATTAGATACTTCATAGCGCAAAGAACATTACAGTGACAAAGGAATATCCACAGATGAAAACAAGAAAGAAGCTTTCTTAGAAACTTCTTGGTGATGTGTGAATTCATCTCACAGAGTTACACTTATGTTTCGTGGAGCAGTCCATTAACACTGTCTTTGAGGAATCTGAGAAGGGCTTCTTTGGATCACATTGAGGCCTACGCTGATAAAGGAAATTTCATCCGTTCAAAACGTGAAAGAAGCTTTCTGAGAAACTTCTTTCTGATCTGTGAGTTCATCTCACAGAGTTACAACCTCTGCCTCAAGAAGCAGTTTGCTAACACTCTTTTCGTGGAATCTGCAAAGTGATATTTGCGAGCCTATTGGGGCCCATGGTGATAAGGGAAATATCCTCACATAATAACTAAAGAGAAGCTTTCTGAGAAACTGCATTGCCATGTGTGAATGCAACTCACAGAGTTACACGTTTCTCTTCTGTGATCTGTTTGTTAGCACAGTTTTCTGGAAATCTGCAATTAGATACTTCATAGCGCAATGAACATTACAGTGACAAAGGAAATATCCACAGATGAAAACAAGAAAGAAGCTTTCTTAGAAACTTCTTGGTGATGTGTGAATTCATCTCACAGAGTTACACTTATGTTTCGTGGAGCAGTCCATTAACACTGTCTTTGAGGAATCTGAGAAGGGCTTCTTTGGATCACATTGAGGCCTACGCTGATAAAGGAAATTTCATCCGTTCAAAACGTGAAAGAAGCTTTCTGAGAAACTTCTTTCTGATCTGTGAGTTCATCTCACAGAGTTACAACCTCTGCCTCAAGAAGCAGTTTGCTAACACTCTTTTCGTGGAATCTGCAAAGTGATATTTGGGAGCCTATTGGGGCCCATGGTGATAAGGGAAATATCCTCACATAATAACTAAAGAGAAGCTTTCTGAGAAACTGCATTGCCATGTGTGAATGCAACTCACAGAGTTACACGTTTCTCTTCTGTGATCTGTTTGTTAGCACAGTTTTCTGGAAATCTGCAATTAGATACTTCATAGCGCAATGAACATTACAGTGACAAAGGAAATATTCACAGATGAAAACAAGAAAGAAGCTTTCTTAGAAACTTCTTGGTGATGTGTGAATTCATCTCACAGAGTTACACTTATGTTTCGTGGAGCAGTCCATTAACACTGTCTTTGAGGAATCTGAGAAGGGCTTCTTTGGATCACATTGAGGCCTACGCTGATAAAGGAAATTTCATCCGTTCAAAACGTGAAAGAAGCTTTCTGAGAAACTTCTTTCTGATCTGTGAGTTCATCTCACAGAGTTACAACCTCTGCCTCAAGAAGCAGTTTGCTAACACTCTTTTCGTGGAATCTGCAAAGTGATATTTGGGAGCCTATTGGGGCCCATGGTGATAAAGGAAATATCCTCACATAATAACTAAAGAGAAGCTTTCTGAGAAACTGCATTGCCATGTGTGAATGCAACTCACAGTGTTACGCCAGTGTTTTTTGGAGCCGTTTCTTAGGACTGTTTCCGTGGATTCCGAGAAGTGATATTTCAGATAGCATTGAAGAATAGAAGGAGAAAGGAAATATCCTTCAAGAGAAAGAGGAACCAAACTTTCTGAGAAACTGCTTTGTGATATGTGAATTCATTTCACAGTGTTCTATCACCCTTTCTCGGAGGAGTTTCCTAGCACTCATTTTGAGGAATCTCAGATGTGATGTCTTGGATATCATTAAATCGCATGCTGAATAAGGAACTATCCTCAGAGAAACCTGCAGAGAAGCCTTCTCAAAAACTTCTTTGTTGTGGGTGAATTCACCCCACAGATGTCCATCATTGTTTCCACTGAGAAACTTCCTAGCAGAATTTTCGCAGTATCTGCAATAGGACACACGGTGGCGCTCCAAGACCACAAATAACCTCGTCTTACTAAAGAAAGAAGCTTTCTGAGAAACCGCTTTGTGATGTGTGAATTCAACTCACTAAGTTGCAGCTGTATTTCGTGGGGCCGTGGCCTAGCCCTATTTGTGTGGAATCTGAGAACAGATATTCCCGATCCCTTTGAAAACAATGGGGCCAATGGAAACATCTTCCAATAAAAATGAGAAAGAAGCTTTCTGAGAAACTTCTTTCTGATCTGTGAGTTCATCTCACAGAGTTACAACCTCTGCCTCAAGAAGCAGTTTGCTAACACTCTTTTCGTGGAATCTGCAAAGTGATATTTGGGAGCCTATTGGGGCCCATGGTGATAAGGGAAATATCCTCACATAATAACTAAAGAGAAGCTTTCTGAGAAACTGCATTGCCATGTGTGAATGCAACTCACAGAGTTACACGTTTCTCTTCTGTGATCTGTTTGTTAGCACAGTTTTCTGGAAATCTGCAATTAGATACTTCATAGCGCAAATGAACATTGACAGTGACAAAGGAATATCCACAGATGAAAACAAGAAAGAAGCTTTCTTAGAAACTTCTTGGTGATGTGTGAATTCATCTCACAGAGTTACACTTATGTTTCGTGGAGCAGTCCATTAACACTGTCCTTTGAGGAATCTGAGAAGGCTTCTTTGGATCACATTGAGGCCTACGCCTGATAAAGGAAATTCATCCGTTCAAAAACGTGAAAGAAGCTTTCTGAGAAAACTTCTTTCTGATCTGTGAGTTCATCTCACAGAGTTACACCTCTGCCTCAAGAGCAGTTTCGTAACACTCTTTTCGTGGAATCTGCAAGTGATATTTGGGAGCCTATTGGGGCCCATGGTGATAAGGGAATATCCCTCACATAATACTAAGAGAAGCTTTCTGAGAGAAATGCATTTGCCATGTGTGAATGAAACTCACAGAGTTACACGTTTCTCTTCTGTTGATCGTTTGTTAGCACAGTTTTTCTGGGAAATCTGCAATTAGATACTTCATAGCGCAATGCACATTATCAGATGACAAAGGAAATATCACAGATTAAAACAAGAAAGAAGCTTCTTAGAACGTCTTGGTGATGTGTGAATTCATCTCACAGAGTTACACTACTGTATGTTCGTGGAGCAGTCCATTAACACTGTCTTGAGGAATCTGAGAAGGGCTTCTTTGGATCACATTGAGGCCTACGCTGATAAAGGAAATTTCATCCGTTCAAAACGTGAAAGAAGCTTTCTGAGAAACTTCTTTCTGATCTGTGAGTTCATCTCACAGAGTTACAACCTCTGCCTCAAGAAGCAGTTTGCTAACACTCTTTTCGTGGAATCTGCAAAGTGATATTTGGGAGCCTATTGGGGCCCATGGTGATAAAGGAAATATCCTCACATAATAACTAAAGAGAAGCTTTCTGAGAAACTGCATTGCCATGTGTGAATGCAACTCACAGTGTTACGCCAGTGTTTTTTGGAGCCGTTTCTTAGGACTGTTTCCGTGGATTCCGAGAAGTGATATTTCAGATAGCTTGAAGAATAGAAGGAGAAAGGAAATATCCTTCAAGAGAAAGAGGAACCAAACTTTCTGAGAAACTGCTTTGTGATATGTGAATTCATTTCACAGTGTTCTATCACCCTTTCTCGGAGGAGTTTCCTAGCACTCATTTTGAGGAATCTCAGATGTGATGTCTTGGATATCAAATCGCATGCTGATAAGGAACTATCCTCAGAGAAACCTGCAGAGAAGCCTTCTCAAAAACTTCTTTGTTGTGGGTGAATTCACCCCACAGATGTCCATCATTTTTCCACTGAGAAACTTCCTAGCAGAATTTTCGCAGTCTGCAATAGGACACACGGTGGCGCTCCAAGACCACAAATAACCTCGTCTTACTAAAGAAAGAAGCTTTCTGAGAAACCGCTTTGTGATGTGTGAATTCAACTCACTAAGTTGCAGCTGTATTTCGTGGGGCCGTGGCCTAGCCCTATTTGTGTGGAATCTGAGAACAGATATTCCCGATCCCTTTGAAAACAATGGGGCCAATGGAAACATCTTCCAATAAAAATGAGAAAGAAGCTTTCTGAGAAACTTCTTTCTGATCTGTGAGTTCATCTCACAGAGTTACAACCTCTGCCTCAAGAAGCAGTTTGCTAACACTCTTTTCGTGGAATCTGCAAAGTGATATTTGGGAGCCTATTGGGGCCCATGGTGATAAGGGAAATATCCTCACATAATAACTAAAGAGAAGCTTTCTGAGAAACTGCATTGCCATGTGTGAATGCAACTCACAGAGTTACACGTTTCTCTTCTGTGATCTGTTTGTTAGCACAGTTTTCTGGAAATCTGCAATTAGATACTTCATAGCGCAAAGAACATTACAGTGACAAAGGAATATCCACAGAAGAAAACAAGAAAGAAGCTTTCTTAGAAACTTCTTGGTGATGTGTGAATTCATCTCACAGAGTTACACTTATGTTTCGTGGAGCAGTCCATTAACACTGTCTTTGAGGAATCTGAGAAGGGCTTCTTTGGATCACATTGAGGCCTACGCTGATAAAGGAAATTTCATCCGTTCAAAACGTGAAAGAAGCTTTCTGAGAAACTTCTTTCTGATCTGTGAGTTCATCTCACAGAGTTACAACCTCTGCCTCAAGAAGCAGTTTGCTAACACTCTTTTCGTGGAATCTGCAAAGTGATATTTGGGAGCCTATTGGGGCCCATGGTGATAAGGGAAATATCCTCACATAATAACTAAAGAGAAGCTTTCTGAGAAACTGCATTGCCATGTGTGAATGCAACTCACAGAGTTACACGTTTCTCTTCTGTGATCTGTTTGTTAGCACAGTTTTCTGGAAATCTGCAATTAGATACTTCATAGCGCAAAGAACATTACAGTGACAAAGGAATATCCACAGAAGAAAACAAG
>NW_022142271.1:0-5537 GCF_007565055.1 Rhinopithecus roxellana | reverse complement strand
AACTCTGTGAGATGAACTCACAGATCAGAAAGAAGTTTCTCAGAAAGCTTCTTTCACGTTTTGAACGGATGAAATTTCCTTTATCAGCGTAGGCCTCAATGTGATCCAAAGAAGCCCTTCTCAGATTCCTCAAAGACAGTGTTAATGGACTGCTCCACGAAACATAAGTGTAACTCTGTGAGATGAATTCACACATCACCAAGAAGTTTCTAAGAAAGCTTCTTTCTTGTTTTCTTCTGTGGATATTCCTTTGTCACTGTAATGTTCTTTGCGCTATGAAGTATCTAATTGCAGATTTCCAGAAAACTGTGCTAACAAACAGATCACAGAAGAGAAACGTGTAACTCTGTGAGTTGCATTCACACATGGCAATGCAGTTTCTCAGAAAGCTTCTCTTTAGTTATTATGTGAGGATATTTCCCTTATCACCATGGGCCCCAATAGGCTCCCAAATATCACTTTGCAGATTCCACGAAAAGAGTGTTAGCAAACTGCTTCTTGAGGCAGAGGTTGTAACTCTGTGAGATGAACTCACAGATCAGAAAGAAGTTTCTCAGAAAGCTTCTTCACGTTTGAACGGAAGAAATTTCCTTTATCAGCTTAGGCCCCAATGTGATCCAAGAAGCCACTCTCAGTTTCCCCAAAGACAGTGTTAATGGACTGCTCCACGAAACATAAGTGTAATTCTGTGAGATGAATTCACACATACCAAAGAAGTTTCTAAGAAAGCTTCTTTCCAGTTTTCATATGTGGATATTTCCTTTGTGACTGTAATGTTCATTGCGGTGAAGTATCTAATTGCAGATCTCCAGAAAACTGTGCTAACAAACTGATCATGAAGAGAAACGTGTAACTCTGTGAGTTGCTTTCAACATGGCAATGCAGTTTCTCAGAAAGCTTCTCTTTAGTTATTATGTGAGGATATTCCTTTATCACCATGTGCCCCTACAGGCTCCAAAATATCACTTTGCGCCCACGAGAAGAGTGTAGCAAACTTGTTCTTGAGGCAGAGGTTGTAACTCTGTGAGATGAACTCACAGATCAGAAAGAAGTTTCTCAAAGCTTCTTTCACGTTTTGAACGGATGAAATTTCCTTTATCAGCGTAGGCCTCAATGTGATCCAAAGAAGCCCTTCTCAGTTTCCCCAAGACAGTGTTAAGGACTGCTCCACGAAACATAGTGTAACTCGTGAGATGAATTCACACATCACCAAGATTTCTAAGAAGCTTTTCTAGTTTTCATATGTGGATATTTCCTTTGTCACTGTAATGTTCATTGCGCTGTGAAGTATCTAATTGCAGATTTCCAGAAAACTGTGCTAACAAACTGATCACTGAAGAGAAACGTGTAACTCTGTGAGTTGCATTCACACATGCAATGCAGTTTCTCAGAAAGCTTCTCTTTAGTTTTATGTGAGGATATTGCTTTATCACCATGTGCCCTACGGCTCCAAATATCACTTTGCAGATTCCACGAGAAGAGTGTTAGCAAACTTCTTCTTGAGGCAGAGTTGTAACTCTGTGAGATGAACACAGATCAGAAAGAAGTTTCTCAGAAAGCTTCTTCCACGTTTTGAACGGATGAAATTTCCTTTATCTGCGTAGGCCTCAAGTGATCCAAAGAAGCCCTTCTCAGTTTCCCCAAGACAGTGTTAATGGACTGCTCCACGAAACATAAGTGTAACTCTGTGAGATGAATTCACACATCACCAAGAAGTTTCTAAGAAAGCTTCTTTCTAGTTTCATCTGTGGATATTTCTTTGTCACTCTATGTTCATGCGCTATGAAGTATCTAATTGCAGATCTCAGAAAACTGTGCTAACAACTGATCACTGAAGAGAACGTGTAACTCTGGGTTGCATTCACACATGCATGCAGTTCTCAGAAAGCTTCTCTTTAGTATTATGTGAGGATATTTGCTTATCACCAGGGCTGACTAGACTCCAAATATCACTTTGCGATCCACGAGAAGAGTGTTAGCAAATTGCTTCTGGAGGCAGAGTTTGTAACTCTGTGAGATGAACTCACAGATCAGAAAGAAGTTTCTCAGAAAGCTTCTTTCACGTTTTGAACGGATGAAATTCCTTTATCAGCTAGGCCTCAATGTGATCCAAAGAAGCCCTTCTCAGTTTCCCCCAAGACAGTGTTAATGGACTGCTCCACGAAACATAGTGTAATTCTGTGTGAGATGAATTCACACATCACAAGAAGTTTCTAAGAAAGCTTCTTTCCAGTTTTCATATGTGGATTTCCTTTGTCACTGTATGTTCATTGCGCTGGAAGTATCTAATTGCAGATCTCCAAAACTGTGCTAACAAACTGATCACTGAAGAGAAATGTAACTCTGAGTTGCATTCACATGGCAATGCAGTTTCTCAGAAGCTCTCTTTAGTATTATGTGAGGATATTTCCTTTATCACCATTGCCCCTACAGGCTCCAAAAATATCACTTTGCAGATTCCACGAGAGAGTGTTAGCAACTTCTTCTGAGGCAGAGGTTGTAACTCTGTGAGATGAACTCACAGATCAGAAAGAAGTTCTCAGAAAGCTTCTTTCACGTTTTGAACGGAAGAAATTTCCTTTATCAGCGTAGGCCTCAATGGATCCAAGAAGCCCTTCTCAGTTTCCCCAAAGACCGTGTTAATGGACTGCTCCACGAAACATAGTGTAACTCTGTGAGATGATTCACACATCACCAAGAAGTTTCTAAGAAAGCTTCTTTCCAGTTTTCATATGTGGATTTCCTTGTCACTGTAATGTTCATTGCGCTGTGAAGTATCTAATTGCAGATTTCCAGAAACTGTGCAACAAACTGATCACTGAAGAGAACGTGTAACTCTGTGAGTTGCATTAACACATGACAATGCAGTTTCTCAGAAAGCTTCTCTTAGTTATATGTGGGATATTTGCTTTATCACCAGGGCTGCAATAGACTCCCAAATATCACTTTGCAGATTCCACGAAAAGAGTGTTAGCAATCTGCTTCTTGAGGCAGAGTTTGTAACTCTTTGAGATGAACTCACAGATCAGAAGAAGTTCTCAAAGCTTCTTTCATGTTTGAACGGAAGAAATTTCCTTTATCAGTAGGCCCAAGTGATCCAAAGAAGCCCTTCTCAGTTTCCCCAAAGACAGTGTTAATGGACTGCCACGAAACATAAGTGTAACTCTGTGAGATGAATTCACACATCACCAAGATTTCTAAGAAAGCTTCTTTCCAGTTTTCATATGTGGATATTTCCTTTGTGACTGTAATGTTCATTGCGCTGTGAAGTATCTAATTGCAGTTCCAGAAAACTGTGCTAACAAACTGATCTGAAGAGAAACGTGTAACTCGTGAGTTGCATCAACATGCAATGCAGTTTCTCAGAAAGCTTCTCTTTAGTTATTATGTGAGGATATTTGCTTTATCACCATGGGCCCTAGGCTCCAAAATCACTTTGCAGATTCCACGAAGAGTTTAGCAAACTCTTCTTGAGGCAGAGGTTGTAACTCTGTGAGATGAACTCACAGATCAGAAAGAAGTTTCTCAGAAGCTTCTTTCACGTTTTGAACGGAGAAATTTCCTTTATCAGCGTAGGCCTCAATGTGATCCAAAGAAGCCCTTCTCAGTTTCCCCAAAGACAGTGTTAATGGACTGCTCCACGAAACATAAGTGTAACTCTGTGAGATGAATTCACACATCACCAAGAAGTTTCTAAGAAAGCTTCTTTCTAGTTTTCAACTGTGGATATTTCCTTTGTCACTGTAATGTTCATTGCGCTATGAAGTATCTAATTGCAGATCTCCAGAAAACTGTGCTAACAACTGATCACTGAAGAGAAACGTGTAACTCTGTGAGTGCATTCACACATGGCAATGCAGTTTCTCAGAAAGCTTCTCTTAGTTATTATGTGAGGATTTCCTTTATCACCATGTGCCCCTACAGGCTCCAAAATATCACTTTGCAGATTCCACGAGAAGAGTGTTAGCAAACTTCTTCTTGAGGCAGAGGTTGTAACTCTGTGAGATGAACTCACAGATCAGAAAGAAGTTCTCAGAAAGCTTTTTCACGTTTGAACGGATGAAATTTCCTTTATCAGCGTAGGCCTCAATGTGATCCAAAGAAGCCCTTCTCAGTTTCCCCAAAGACAGTGTTAATGGACTGCTCCACGAAACATAAGTGTAACTCTGTGAGATGAATTCACACATCACCAAGAAGTTTCTAAGAAAGCTTCTTTCCAGTTTTCATATGTGGATATTTCCTGTGTGAATGTTCATTGCGCTGTGAAGTATCTAATTGCAGATTTCCAGAAAACTGTGCTAACAAACTGATCACTGAAGAGAAACGTGTAACTCTGTGAGTTGCATTCACACATGGACAATGCAGTTTCTCAGAAAGCTTCTCTAGTTATTATGTGAGGATATTTCCTTTATCACCATGTGCCCCTATGGGCTCCAAATATCACTTTGCAGATTCCACGAGAAGAGTGTTAGCAAACTTCTTGAGGCAGAGGGTAACTCTGTGAGATGAACTCACAGATCAGAAAGAAGTTTCTCAGAAAGCTTCTTTCACGTTTTGAACGGATGAAATTTCCTTATCAGCGTAGGCCTCAATGTGATCCAAAGAAGCCCTTCTCAGTTTCCCCAAAGACGTGTTAATGGACTGCTCCACGAAACATAAGTGTAACTCTGTGAGATGAATTCACACATCACCAAGAAGTTTCTAAGAAAGCTTCTTTCCAGTTTCAATTGTGGATATTTCCTTTGTCACTGTAATGTTCATTGCGCTGAAGTATCTAATTGCAGATCTCCAGAAAACTGTGCTAACAAACTGATCACTGAAGAGAAACGTGTAACTCTGTGAGTTGCATTCACACATGGACAATGCAGTTCTCAGAAAGCTTCTCTTTAGTTATTATGTGAGGATATTTCCTTATCACCATGGGCCCTACAGGCTCCAAAATATCACTTGCAGATTCCGAGAAGAGTGTTAGCAAACTTCTCTTGAGGCAGAGGTTGTAACTCTGTGAGATGAACTCACAGATCAGAAAGAAGTTTCTCAGAAGCTTCTTTCACGTTGAACGGATGAAATTTCCTTATCAGCGTAGGCCTCAATGTGATCCAAAGAAGCCCTTCTCAGTTTCCCCAAGACAGTGTTAATGGACTGCTCCACGAAACATAAGTGTAACTCTGTGAGATGAATTCACACATCACCAAGAAGTTCTAAGAAAGCTTCTTTCCAGTTTTCATATGTGGATATTTCCTTTGTCACTGTAATGTTCATTGCGCTGTGAAGTATCTAATTGCAGATTCCAGAAAACTGTGCTAACAAACTGATCACTGAAGAGAAACGTGTAACTCTGTGAGTTGCATTCACACATGGCAATGCAGTTTCTCAGAAAGCTTCTCTTTAGTTATATGTGAGGATATTTCCTTTATCACCATGTGCCCCATAGCTCCAAATATCACTTGCAGATTCCACGAGAAGAGTGTTAGCAAATCTGTTCTTGAGGCAGAGGTTGTAATCTGTGAGATAACTCACAGATCAGAAAGAAGTTT
>NW_022142270.1:0-17456 GCF_007565055.1 Rhinopithecus roxellana | reverse complement strand
CTGGAAATCTGCAATTAGATACTTCATAGCGCAATGAACATTACAGTGACAAAGGAATATCCACAGATGAAAACTAGAAAGAAGCTTTCTTAGAAACTTCTTGGTGATGTGTGAATTCATCTCACAGAGTTACACTTATGTTTCGTAGCAGTCCATTAACACTGTCTTTGGGAATCTGAGAAGGGCTTCTTTGGATCACATTGAGGCCTACGCTGATAAAGGAAATTTCATCGTTCAAAACGTGAAAGAAGCTATCTGAGAAACTTCTTTCTGATCTGTGAGTTCATCTCACAGAGTTACAACCTCTGCCTCAAGAAGCAGTTTGCTAACACTCTTTTCGTGGAATCTGCAAAGTGATATTTGGGAGTCTATTGGGGCCCATGGTGATAAAGCAAATATCCTCACATAATAACTAAAGAGAAGCTTTCTGAGAAACTGCATTGCCATGTGTGAATGCAACTCACAGAGTTACACGTTTCTCTTCAGTGATCAGTTTGTTAGCACAGTTTTCTGGAAATCTGCAATTAGATACTTCATAGCGCAATGAACATTACAGTGACAAAGGAAATATCCACAGATGAAAACTAGAAAGAAGCTTTCTTAGAAACTTCTTGGTGATGTGTGAATTCATCTCACAGAGTTACACTTATGTTTCGTGGAGCAGTCCATTAACACTGTCTTTGAACTGAGAAGGGCTTCTTTGGATCACATTGAGGCCTACGCTGATAAAGGAAATTTCATCCGTTCAAAACGTGAAAAAAGCTTTCTGAGAAACTTCTTTCTGATCTGTGAGTTCATCTCACAGAGTTACAACCTCTGCCTCAAGAAGCAGTTTGCTAACACTCTTTTCGTGGAATCTGCAAAGTGATATTTGGGAGTCTATTGGAGCCCATGGTGATAAAGCAAATATCCTCACATAATAACTAAAGAGAAGCTTTCTGAGAAACTGCATTGCCATGTGTGAATGCAACTCACAGAGTTACACGTTTCTCTTCAGTGATCAGTTTGTCAGCACAGTTTTCTGGAAATCTGCAATTAGATACTTCATAGCGCAATGAACATTACAGTGACAAAGGAAATATCCACAGATGAAAACTAGAAAGAAGCTTTCTTAGAAACTTCTTGGTGATGTGTGAATTCATCTCACAGAGTTACACTTATGTTTCGTGGAGCAGTCCATTAACACTGTCTTTGGGGAAACTGAGAAGGGCTTCTTTGGATCACATTGAGGCCTTCGTGATATAGGAAATTTCATCTTCAAAACGTGAAAGAAGCTTTCTGAGAAACTTCTTTCTGATGTGTGAGTTCATCTCCCAGAGTTACAACCTCTGCCTCAAGAAGCAGTTTGCTAACACTCTTTTCGTGGAATCTGCAAAGTGATATTTGTGAGTCTATTGGAGCCCATGGTGATAAAGCAAATATCCTCACATAATAACTAAAGAGAAGCTTTCTGAGAAACTGCACTGCCATGTGTGAATGCAACTCACAGAGTTACACGTTTCTCTTCAGTGATCAGTTTGTCAGCACAGTTTTCTGGAAATCTGCAATTAGATACTTCATAGCGCAATGAACATTACAGTGACAAAGGAAATATCCACAGATGAAAACTAGAAAGAAGCTTTCTTAGAAACTTCTTGGTGATGTGTGAATTCATCTCACAGAGTTATGTTTCGTGGAGCAGTCCATTAACACTGTCTTTGAGGAATCTGAGAAGGGCTTCTTGGATCACATTGAGGCCTACGCTGATAAAGGAAATTTCATCCGTTCAAAACGTGAAAGAAGCTTTCTGAGAAACTTCTTTCTGATCTGTGAGTTCATCTCACAGAGTTACAACCTCTGCCTCAAGAAGCAGTTTGCTAACACTCTTTTCGTGGAATCTGCAAAGTGATATTTGGGAGTCTATTGGGCCCATGGTGATAAAGCAAATATCCTCACATAATAACTAAAGAGAAGCTTTCTGAGAAACTGCATTGCCATGTGTGAATGCAACTCACAGAGTTACACGTTTCTCTTCAGTGATCAGTTTGTTAGCACAGTTTTCTGGAAATCTGCAATTAGATTCATAGCGCAATGAACATTACAGTGACAAAGGAAATATCCACAGATGAAAACTAGAAAGAAGCTTTCTTAGAAACTTCTTGGTGATGTGTGAATTCATCTCACAGAGTTACACTTATGTTTCGTGGAGCAGTCCATTAACACTGTCTTTGGGAAACTGAGAAGGGCTTCTTTGGATCACATTGAGGCCTACGTGATAAAGGAAATTTCATCCGTTCAAAACGTGAAAGAAGCTTTCTGAGAAACTTCTTTCTGATCTGTGAGTTCATCTCACAGAGTTACAACCTCTGCCTCAAGAAGCAGTTTGCTAACACTCTTTTCGTGGAATCTGCAAAGTGATATTTGGGAGTCTATTGGGCCCATGGTGATAAAGCAAATATCCTCACATAATAACTAAAGAGAAGCTTTCTGAGAAACTGCATTGCCATGTGTGAATGCAACTCACAGAGTTACACGTTTCTCTTCAGTGATCAGTTTGTTAGCACAGTTTTCTGGAAATCTGCAATTAGATACTTCATAGCGCAATGAATTACAGTGACAAAGGAAATATCCACAGATGAAAACTAGAAAGAAGCTTTCTTAGAAACTTCTTGGTGATGTGTGAATTCATCTCACAGAGTTACACTTATGTTTCGTGGAGCAGTCCATTAACACTGTCTTTGAGGAATCTGAGAAGGGCTTCTTTGGATCACATTGAGGCCTACGCTGATAAAGGAAATTTCATCCGTTCAAAACGTGAAAGAAGCTTTCTGAGAAACTTCTTTCTGATCTGTGAGTTCATCTCACAGAGTTACAACCTCTGCCTCAAGAAGCAGTTTGCTAACACTCTTTTCGTGGAATCTGCAAAGTGATATTTGGGAGCTATTGGGCCCATGGTGATAAAGCAAATATCCTCACATAATAACTAAAGAGAAGCTTTCTGAGAAACTGCATTGCCATGGTGAATGCAACTCACAGAGTTACAGTTTCTCTTCAGTGATCAGTTTGTTAGCACAGTTTTCTGGAAATCTGCAATTAGATACTTCATAGCGCAATGAACATTACAGTGACAAAGGAAATATCCACAGATGAAAACTAGAAAGAAGCTTTCTTAGAAACTTCTTGTGATGTGTGAATTCATCTCACAGAGTTACACTTATGTTTCGTGGAGCAGTCCATTAACACTGTCTTTGAGGAATCTGAGAAGGGCTTCTTTGGATCACATTGAGGCCTACGCTGATAAAGGAAATTTCATCCGTTCAAAACGTGAAAGAAGCTTTCTGAGAAAGTTCTTTCTGATCTGTGAGTTCATCTCACAGAGTTACAACCTCTGCCTCAAGAAGCAGTTTGCTAACACTCTTTTCGTGGAATCTGCAAAGTGATATTTGGGAGTCTATTGGAGCCCATGGTGATAAAGCAAATATCCTCACATAATAACTAAAGAGAAGCTTTCTGAGAAACTGCACTGCCATGTGTGAATGCAACTCACAGAGTTACACGTTTCTCTTCAGTGATCAGTTTGTTAGCACAGTTTTCTGGAAATCTGCAATTATATAATTCATAGCGCAATGAATTTTACAGTGACAAAGGAAATATCCACAGATGAAAACTAGAAAGAAGCTTTCTTAGAAACTTCTTGGTGATGTGTGAATTCATCTCACAGAGTTACACTTATGTTTCGTGGAGCAGTCCATTAACACTGTCTTTGAGGAATCTGAGAAGGGCTTCTTTGGATCACATTGAGGCCTACGCTGATAAAGGAAATTTCATCCGTTCAAAACGTGAAAGAAGCTTTCTGAGAAACTTCTTTCTGATCTGTGAGTTCATCTCACAGAGTTACAACCTCTGCCTCAAGAAGCAGTTTGCTAACACTCTTTTCGTGGAATCTGCAAAGTGATATTTGGGAGCCTATTGGAGCCCATGGTGATAAAGCAAATATCCTCACATACATAATAACTAAAGAGAAGCTTTCTGAGAAACTGCATTGCCATGTGTGAATGCAACTCACAGAGTTACACGTTTCTCTCAGTGATCAGTTTGTTAGCACAGTTTTCTGGAAATCTGCAATTAGATACTTCATAGCGCAATGAACATTACAGTGACAAAGGAAATATCCACAGATGAAAACTAGAAAGAAGCTTTCTTAGAAACTTCTTGGTGATGTGTGAATTCATCTCACAGAGTTACACTTATGTTTCGTGGAGCAGTCCATTAACACTGTCTTTGAGGAATCTGAGAAGGGGCTTTGGATCACATTGAGGCCTACGCTGATAAAGGAAATTTCATCCGTTCAAAACGTGAAAGAAGCTTTCTGAGAAACTTCTTTCTGATCTGTGAGTTCATCTCACAGAGTTACAACCTCTGCCTCAAGAAGCAGTTTGCTAACACTCTTTTCGTGGAATCTGCAAAGTGATATTTGGGCCTATTGGGCCCATGGTGATAAAGGAATATCCTCACATAATAACTAAAGAGAAGCTTTCTGAGAAACTGCATTGCCATGTGTGAATGCAACTCACAGAGTTACACGTTTCTCTTCAGTGATCAGTTTGTTAGCACAGTTTTCTGGAAATCTGCAATTAGATACTTCATAGCGCAATGAACATTACAGTGACAAAGGAAATATCCACAGATGAAAACTAGAAAGAAGCTTTCTTAGAAACTTCTTGGTGATGTGTGAATTCATCTCACAGAGTTACACTTATGTTTCGTGGAGCAGTCCATTAACACTGTCTTTGAGGAATCTGAGAAGGGCTTCTTTGGATCACATTGAGGCCTACGCTGATAAAGGAAATTTCATCCGTTCAAAACGTGAAAGAAGCTTTCTGAGAAACTTCTTTCTGATCTGTGAGTTCATCTCACAGAGTTACAACCTCTGCCTCAAGAAGCAGTTTGCTAACACTCTTTTCGTGGAATCTGCAAAGTGATATTTGGGAGCCTATTGGGCCCATGGTGATAAAGCAAATATCCTCATAATAACTAAAGAGAAGCTTTCTGAGAAACTGCATTGCCATGTGAATGCAACTCACAGAGTTACACGTTTCTCTTCAGTGATCAGTTTGTTAGCACAGTTTTCTGGAAATCTGCAATTAGATACTTCATAGCGCAATGAACATTACAGTGACAAAGGAAATATCCACAGATGAAAACTAGAAAGAAGCTTTCTTAGAAACTTCTTGGTGATGTGTGAATTCATCTCACAGAGTTACACTTATATTTCGTGGAGCAGTCCATTAACACTGTCTTTGAGGAATCTGAGAAGGGCTTCTTTGGATCACATTGAGGCCTACGCTGATAAAGGAAATTTCATCCGTTCAAAACGTGAAAGAAGCTTTCTGAGAAACTTCTTTCTGATCTGTGAGTTCATCTCACAGAGTTACAACCTCTGCCTCAAGAAGCAGTTTGCTAACACTCTTTTCGTGGAATCTGCAAAGTGATATTTGGGAGTCTATTGGAGCCCATGGTGATAAAGCAAATATCCTCACATAATAACTAAAGAGAAGCTTTCTGAGAAACTGCATTGCCATGTGTGAATGCAACTCACAGAGTTACACGTTTCTCTTCAGTGATCAGTTTGTTAGCACAGTTTTCTGGAAATCTGCAATTAGATACTTCATAGCGCAATGAACATTACAGTGACAAAGGAAATATCCACAGATGAAAACTAGAAAGAAGCTTTCTTAGAAACTTCTTGGTGATGTGTGAATTCATCTCACAGAGTTACACTTATGTTTCGTGGAGCAGTCCATTAACACTGTCTTTGGGAAACTGAGAAGGGCTTCTTTGGATCACATTGAGGCCTACGTTGATAAAGGAAATTTCATCCGTTCAAAACGTGAAAGAAGCTTTCTGAGAAACTTCTTTCTGATCTGTGAGTTCATCTCACAGAGTTACAACCTCTGCCTCAAGAAGCAGTTTGCTAACACTCTTTTCGTGGAATCTGCAAAGTGATATTTGGGAGCCTATTGGGGCCCATGGTGATAAAGCAAATATCCTCACATAATAACTAAAGAGAAGCTTTCTGAGAAACTGCATTGCCATGTGTGAATGCAACTCACAGAGTTACACGTTTCTCTTCAGTGATCAGTTTTAGCACAGTTTTCTGGAAATCTGCAATTAGATACTTCATAGCGCAATGAACATTACAGTGACAAAGGAAATATCCACAGATGAAAACTAGAAAGAAGCTTTCTTAGAAACTTCTTGGTGATGTGTGAATTCATCTCACAGAGTTACACTTATGTTTCGTGGAGCAGTCCATTAACACTGTCTTTGGGAACTGAGAAGGGCTTCTTTGGATCACATTGAGGCCTTCGTTGATAAAGGAAATTTCATCCGTTCAAAACGTGAAAGAAGCTTTCTGAGAAACTTCTTTCTGATCTGTGAGTTCATCTCACAGAGTTACAACCTCTGCCTCAAGAAGCAGTTTGCTAACACTCTTTTCGTGGAATCTGCAAAGTGATATTTGGGAGTCTATTGGGGCCCATGGTGATAAAGAAATATCCTCACATAATAACTAAAGAGAAGCTTTCTGAGAAACTGCATTGCCATGCGTGAATGCAACTCACAGAGTTACACGTTTCTCTTCAGTGATCAGTTTGTTAGCACAGTTTTCTGGAAATCTGCAATTAGATACTTCATAGCGCAATGAACATTACAGTGACAAAGGAAATATCCACAGATGAAAACTAGAAAGAAGCTTTCTTAGAAACTTCTTGGTGATGTGTGAATTCATCTCACAGAGTTACACTTATGTTTCGTGGAGCAGTCCATTAACACTGTCTTTGAGGAATCTGAGAAGGGCTTCTTTGGATCACATTGAGGCCTACGCTGATAAAGGAAATTTCATCCGTTCAAAACGTGAAAAAGCTTTCTGAGAAACTTCTTTCTGATCTGTGAGTTCATCTCACAGAGTTACAACCTCTGCCTCAAGAAGCAGTTTGCTTACACTCTTTTCGTGGAATCTGCAAAGTGATATTTGGGAGTCTATTGGAGCCCATGGTGATAAAGCAAATACTCACATAATAACTAAAGAGAAGCTTTCTGAGAAACTGCATTGCCATGTGTGAATGCAACTCACAGAGTTACACGTTTCTCTTCAGTGATCAGTTTGTTAGCACAGTTTTCTGGAAATCTGCAATTAGATACTTCATAGCGCAATGAACATTACAGTGACAAAGGAAATATCCACAGATGAAAACTAGAAAGAAGCTTTCTTAGAAACTTCTTGGTGATGTGTGAATTCATCTCACAGAGTTACACTTATGTTTCGTGGAGCAGTCCATTAACACTGTCTTTGAGGAATCTGAGAAGGGCTTCTTTGGATCACATTGAGGCCTACGCTGATAAAGGAAATTTCATCCGTTCAAAACGTGAAAAAAGCTTTCTGAGAAACTTCTTTCTGATGTGTGAGTTCATCTCCCAGAGTTACAACCTCTGCCTCAAGAAGCAGTTTGCTAACACTCTTTTCGTGGAATCTGCAAAGTGATATTTGTGAGTCTATTGGAGCCCATGGTGATAAAGCAAATATCCTCACATAATAACTAAAGAGAAGCTTTCTGAGAAACTGCACTGCCATGTGTGAATGCAACTCACAGAGTTACACGTTTCTCTTCAGTGATCAGTTTGTCAGCACAGTTTTCTGGAAATCTGCAATTAGATACTTCATAGCGCAATGAACATTACAGTGACAAAGGAAATATCCACAGATGAAAACTAGAAAGAAGCTTTCTTAGAAACTTCTTGGTGATGTGTGAATTCATCTCACAGAGGTACACTTATGTTTCGTGGAGCAGTCCATTAACACTGTCTTTGAGGAAATCTGAGAAGGGCTTCTTTGGATCACATTGAGGCCTACGCTTGATATAAGGAAATTTCATCCGTTCAAAACGTGAAGAAAGCTTTCTGAGAAACTTCTTCTATCTGTGAGTCATCTCACAGAGTTACAACGTCTGCCTCTCCAGAAGCAGTTTGCTAACACTCTTTTTCGTGGAATCGCAAGTGATATTTGGGAGTCCTATTGGAGCCCATGGTGATAAAGCAAATATCCTCACATAATAACTAAAGAGAAGCTTTCTGAGAAACTGCACTTGCCATGTGTGAATGCAACTCACAGAGTTACACGTTTCTCTTCAGTGATCAGTTTGTTAGCACAGTTTTCTGGAAATCTGCAATAGATACTTCATTAGCGCAATGAACATTACAGTGACAAAGGAAATATCCACAGATGAAAACTAGAAAGGAAGCTTTCTTAGAAACTTCTTGGTGATGGTGAATTCATCTCACAGAGGTACACTTATGTTTCATGGAGCAGTCCTTAACACTGTCTTTGGGGAAACTGCGAAGGGCTTCTTGCATCACATTGAGGCCTACGATGATAAAGGAAATTTCATCCGTTCAACAAACGTGAAAGAAGCTTTCTGAGAAACTTCTTTCTGATCTGTGAGTTCATCTCACAGAGTTACAAACCTCTGCCTCAAGAAGCAGTTTGCTAACACTCTTTCGTGGAATCTGCAAAGTGATATTTGGGAGTCCTATTGGAGCCCATGGTGATAAAGCAAATATCCTCACATAATAACTAAAGAGAAGCTTTCTGAGAAACTGCACTTGCAATGTGTGAATGCAACTCACAGAGTTACACGTTCTCTTCAGTGATCAGTTTGTTAGCACAGTTTTCTGGAAATCTGCAATTAGATACTTCATAGCGCAATGAACATTACAGTGACAAAGGAAATATCCACAGATGAAACTAGAAAGACGCTTTCTTAGAAACTTCTTGGTGATGTGTGAATTCATCTCACAGAGTTACACTTATGTTTAGTGGAGCAGTCCATTTAACACTGTCTTTGGGAAACTGAGAAGGGCTTCTTGGATCACATTGAGGCCTACGTTGATAAAGGAAATTTCATCCGTTCAAAACGTGAAAGAAGCTTTCTGAGAAACTTCTTTCTGATCTGTGAGTTCATCTCACAGAGTTACAACCTCTGCCTCAAGAAGCAGTTTGCTAACACTCTTTTCGTGGAATCTGCAAAGTGATATTTGGGAGTCTATTGGGCCCATGGTGATAAAGCAAATATCCTCACATAATAACCAAAGAGAAGCTTTCTGAGAAACTGCATTGCCATGTGTGAATGCAACTCACAGAGTTACACGTTTCTCTTCAGTGATCAGTTTGTCAGCACAGTTTTCTGGAAATCTGCAATTAGATACTTCATAGCGCAATGAACATTACAGTGACAAAGGAAATATCCACAGATGAAAACTAGAAAGAAGCTTTCTTAGAAACTTCTTGGTGATGTGTGAATTCATCTCACAGAGTTACACTTATGTTTCGTGGAGCAGTCCATTAACACTGTCTTTGAGGAATCTGAGAAGGGCCTTCTTGGGATCACATTGAGGCCTACGTTGATAAAGGAAATTTCATCCGTTCAAAACGTGAAAGAAGCTTTCTGAGAAACTTCTTTCTCGATCTGTGAGTTCATCTCACAGAGTTACAACCTCTGCCTCAAGAAGCAGTTTGCTAACACTCTTTTCGTGGAATCTGCAAAGTGATATTTGGGAGCCTATTGGGGCCCATGGTGATAAAGGCAAATATCCTCACATAATAACTAAAGAGAAGCTTTCTGAGAAACTGCATTGCCATGTGTGAATGCAACTCACAGAGTTACACGTTTCTCTTCAGTGATCAGTTTGTTAGCACAGTTTTCTGGAAATCTGCAATTAGATACTTCATAGCGCAATGAACATTACAGTGACAAAGGAAATATCCACAGATGAAAACTAGAAAGAAGCTTTCTTAGAAACTTCTTGGTGATGTGTGAATTCATCTCACAGAGTTACACTTATGTTTCGTGGAGCAGTCCATTAACACTGTCTTTGAGGAATCTGAGAAGGGCTTCTTTGGATCACATTGAGGCCTACGTTGATAAAGGAAATTTCATCCGTTCAAAACGTGAAAGAAGCTTTCTGAGAAACTTCTTTCTGATCTGTGAGTTCATCTCACAGAGTTACAACCTTCTGCCTCAAGAAGCAGTTGCTAACACTCTTTTCGTGGAATCTGCAAAGTGATATTTGGGAGTCTATTGGAGCCCATGGTGATAAAGCAAATATCCTCACATAATAACTAAAGAGAAGCTTTCTGAGAAACTGCACTGCCATGTGTGAATGCAACTCACAGAGTTACACGTTTCTCTTCAGTGATCAGTTTGTTAGCACAGTTTTCTGGAAATCTGCAATTAGATACTTCATAGCGCAATGAACATTACAGTGACAAAGGAAATATCCACAGATGAAAACTAGAAAGAAGCTTTCTTAGAAACTTCTTGGTGATGTGTGAATTCATCTCACAGAGTTACACTTATGTTTCGTGGAGCAGTCCATTAACACTGTCTTTGAGGAATCTGAGAGGGCTTCTTTGGATCACATTGAGGCCTACGCTGATAAAGGAAATTTCATCCGTTCAAAACGTGAAAGAAGCTTTCTGAGGAAACTTCTTTCTGATCTGTGAGTTCATCTCACAGAGTTACAACCTCTGCCTCAAGAAGCAGTTTGCTAACACTCTTTCGTGGAATCTGCAAAGTATATTTGGGAGTCTATTGGAGCCCATGGTGATAAAGCAAATATCCTCACATAATAACTAAAGAGAAGCTTTCTGAGAAACTGCACTGCCATGTGTGAATGCAACTCACAGAGTTACACGTTTCTCTTCCAGTGATCAGTTTGTTAGCACAGTTTTCTGGAAATCTGCAATTAGATACTTCATAGCGCAATGAACATTACAGTGACAAAGGAAATATCCACAGATGAAAACTAGAAAGAAGCTTTCTTAGAAACTTCTTGGTGATGTGTGAATCATCTCACAGAGTTACACTTATGTTTCGTGGAGCAGTCCATTAACACTGTCTTTGAGGAATCTGAGAAGGGCTTCTTTGGATCACATTGAGGCCTACGCTGATAAAGGAAATTTCATCCGTTCAAAACGTGAAAGAAGCTTTCTGAGAAACTTCTTTCTGATCTGTGAGTTCATCTCACAGAGTTACAACCTCTGCCTCAAGAAGCAGTTTGCTAACACTCTTTTCGTGGAATCTGCAAAGTGATATTTGGGAGTCCTATTGGGGCCCATGGTGATAAAGGAAATATCCTCACATAATAACTAAAGAGAAGCTTTCTGAGAAACTGCATTGCCATGTGTGATGCAACTCACAGAGTTACACGTTTCTCTTCAGTGATCAGTTTGTTAGCACAGTTTTCTGGAAATCTGCAATTAGATACTTCATAGCGCAATGAACATTACAGTGACAAAGGAAATATCCACAGATGAAAACTAGAAAGAAGCTTTCTTAGAAACTTCTTGGTGATGTGTGAATTCATCTCACAGAGTTACACTTATGTTTCGTGGAGCAGTCCATTAACACTGTCTTTGAGGAATCTGAGAAGGGCTTCTTTGGATCACATTGAGGCCTACGCTGATAAAGGAAATTTCATCCGTCAAAACGTGAAAGAAGCTTCTGAGAAACTTCTTTCTGATCTGTGAGTTCATCTCACAGAGTTACAACCTCTGCCTCAAGAAGCAGTTTGCTAACACTCTTTTCGTGGAATCTGCAAAGTGATATTTGGGAGTCTATTGGGGCCCATGGTGATAAAGGAAATATCCTCACATAATAACTAAAGAGAAGCTTTCTGAGAAACTGCATTGCCATGTGTGAATGCAACTCACAGAGTTACACGTTTCTCTTCAGTGATCAGTTTGTTAGCACAGTTTTCTGGAAATCTGCAATTAGGATACTTCATTAGCGCAATGAACATTACAGTGACAAAGGAAATATCCACAGATGAAAACTAGAAAGAAGCTTTCTTAGAAACTTCTTGGTGATGTGTGAATTCATCTCACAGAGTTACACTTATGTTTCGTGGAGCAGTCCATTAACACTGTCTTTGAGGAATCTGAGAAGGGCTTCTTTGGATCACATTGAGGCCTACGCTTGATAAAGGAAATTTCATCCGTTCAAAACGTGAAAGAAGCTTTCTGAGAAACTTCTTTCTGATCTGTGAGTTCATCTCACAGAGTTACAACCTCTGCCTCAAGAAGCAGTTTGCTAACACTCTTGTCGTGGAATCTGCAAAGTGATATTTGGGAGTCTATTGGAGCCCATGGTGATAAAGCAAATATCCTCACATAATAACTAAAGAGAAGCTTTCTGAGAAACTGCACTGCCATGTGTGAATGCAACTCACAGAGTTACACGTTTCTCTTCAGTGATCAGTTTGTTAGCACAGTTTTCTGGAAATCTGCAATTAGATACTTCATAGCGCAATGAACATTACAGTGACAAAGGAAATATCCACAGATGAAAACTAGAAAGAAGCTTTCTTAGAAACTTCTTGGTGATGTGTGAATTCATCTCACAGAGTTACACTTATGTTTCGTGGAGCAGTCCATAACACTGTCTTTGAGGAATCTGAGAAGGGCTTCTTGGATCACATTGAGGCCTACGTCGGATAAAGGAAATTTCATCGTTCAAAACGTGAAAGAAGCTTTCTGAGAAACTTCTTTCTGATCTGTGAGTTCATCTCACAGAGTTACAACCTCTGCCTCAGAAGCAGTTTGCTAACACTCTTTTCGTGGAATCTGCAAAGTGATATTTTGGGAGTCCTATTGGAGCCCATGGTGATAAAGCAATATCCTCACATAATAACTAAAGAGAAGCTTTCTGAGAAACTGCAATTGCCATGTGTGAATGCAACTCACAGAGTTACACGTTTCTCTTCAGTGATCAGTTGTTAGCACAGTTTTCTGGAAATTGCAATTAGATACTTCATAGCGTAATGAACATTACAGTGACAAAGGAAATATCCACAGATGAAAACTAGAAAGAAGCTTTCTTAGAAACTTCTTGGTGATGTGTGAATTCATCTCACAGAGTTAACTTATGTTTCGTGGAGCAGTCCATTAACACTGTCTTTGAGGAATCTGAGAAGGGCTTCTTTGGATCACATTGAGGCCTACGCTGATAAAGGAAATTTCATCCGTTCAAAACGTGAAAGAAGCTTTCTGAGAAACTTCTTTCTGATCTGTGAGTTCATCTCACAGAGTTACAACCTCTGCCTAAGAAGCAGTTTGCTAACACTCTTTTCGTGGAATCTGCAAAGTGATATTTGGGAGCTATTGGGCCCATGGTGATAAAGCAATATCCTCACATAATAACTAAAGAGAAGCTTTCTGAGAAACTGCATTCCATGTGAATGCAACTCACAGAGTTACACGTTTCTCTTCAGTGATCAGTTTGTTAGCACAGTTTTCTGGAAATCTGCAATTAGATACTTCATAGCGCAATGAACATTACAGTGACAAAGGAAATATCCACAGATGAAAACTAGAAAGAAGCTTTCTTAGAAACTTCTTGGTGATGTGTGAATTCATCTCACAGGTTACACTTATGTTTCGTGGAGCAGTCCATTAACACTGTCTTTGGGGAAACTGAGAAGGGCTTCTTTGCATCACATTGAGGCCTACGTTGATAAAGGAAATTTCATCCGTTCAAAACGTGAAAGAAGCTTTCTGAGAAACTTCTTTCTGATCTGTGAGTTCATCTCACAGAGTTACAACCTCTGCCAAGAAGCAGTTTGCTAACACTCTTTTCGTATAATCTGCAAAGTGATATTTGGGAGCCTATTGGGGCCCATGGTGGTAAAGGAAATATCCTCACATAATAACTAAAGAGAAGCTTTCTGAGAAACTGCATTGCCATGCGTGAATGCAACTCACAGAGTTACATGTTCTCTTCAGTGATCAGTTTGTTAGCACATTTCTGGAAATCTGCAATTAGATACTTCACAGCGCAATGAACATTACAGTGACAAAGGAAATATCCACAGATGAAAACTAGAAAGAAGCTTTCTTAGAAACTTCTTGGTGATGTGTGAATTCATCTCACAGAGTTACACTTATGTTTCGTGGAGCAGTCCATTAACACTGTCTTTGAGGAATCTGAGAAGGGCTTCTTTGGATCACATTGAGGCCTACGCTGATAAAGGAAATTTCATCCGTTCAAAACGTGAAAGAAGCTTTCTGAGAAACTTCTTTCTGATCTGTGAGTTCATCTCACAGAGTTACAACCTCTGCCTGAAGAAGCAGTTTGCTAACACTCTTTTCGTGGAATCTGCAAAGTGATATTTGGGAGCCTATTGGGGCCCATGGTGATAAAGGAAATATCCTCACATAATAACTAAAGAGAAGCTTTCTGAGAAACTGCATTGCCATGTGTGAATGCAACTCACAGAGTTACACGTTTCTCTTCAGTGATCAGTTTGTTAGCACAGTTTTCTGGAAATCTGCAATTAGATACTTCATAGCGCAATGAACATTACAGTGACAAAGGAAATATCCACAGATGAAAACTAGAAAGAAGCTTTCTTAGAAACTTCTTGGTGATGTGTGAATTCATCTCACAGAGTTACACTTATGTTTCGTGGAGCAGTCCATTAACACTGTCTTTGAGGAATCTGAGAAGGGCTTCTTTGGATCACATTGAGGCCTACGCTGATAAAGGAAATTTCATCCGTTCAAAACGTGAAAGAAGCTTTCTGAGAAACTTCTTTCTGATCTGTGAGTTCATCTCACAGAGTTACAACCTCTGCCTCAAGAAGCAGTTTGCTAACACTCTTTTCGTGGAATCTGCAAAGTGATATTTGGGAGCCTATTGGGCCCATGGTGATAAAGAAATATCCTCACATAATAACTAAAGAGAAGCTTTCTGAGAAACTGCATTGCCATGTGTGAATGCAACTCACAGAGTTACACGTTTCTCTTCAGTGATCAGTTTGTTAGCACAGTTTTCTGGAAATCTGCAATTAGATACTTCATAGCGCAATGAACATTACAGTGACAAAGGAAATATCCACAGATGAAAACTAGAAAGAAGCTTTCTTAGAAACTTCTTGGTGATGTGTGAATTCATCTCACAGAGTTACACTTATGTTTCGTGGAGCAGTCCATTAACACTGTCTTTGGGAACTGAGAAGGGCTTCTTTGGATCACATTGAGGCCTCGCTGATAAAGGAAATTTCATCCGTTCAAAACGTGAAAGAAGCTTTCTGAGAAACTTCTTTCTGATCTGTGAGTTCATCTCACAGAGTTACAACCTCTGCCTCAAGAAGCAGTTTGCTAACACTCTTTCGTGGAATCTGCAAAGTGATATTTGGGAGCCTATTGGGCCCATGGTGATAAAGCAAATATCCTCACATAATAACTAAAGAGAAGCTTTCTGAGAAACTGCATTGCCATGTGTGAATGCAACTCACAGAGTTACACGTTTCTCTTCAGTGATCAGTTTGTTAGCACAGTTTTCTGGAAATCTGCAATTAGATACTTCATAGCGCAATGAACATTACAGTGACAAAGGAAATATCCACAGATGAAAACTAGAAAGAAGCTTTCTTAGAAACTTCTTGGTGATGTGTGAATTCATCTCACAGAGTTACACTTATGTTTCGTGGAGCAGTCCATTAACACTGTCTTTGGGAAACTGAGAAGGGCTTCTTTGGATCACATTGAGGCCTACGTGATAAAGGAAATTTCATCCGTTCAAAACGTGAAAGAAGCTTTCTGAGAAACTTCTTTCTGATCTGTGAGTTCATCTCACAGAGTTACAACCTCTGCCTCAAGAAGCAGTTTGCTAACACTTTTCGTAATCTGCAAAGTGATATTTGGGAGCCTATTGGGGCCATGGTGATAAAGAAATATCCTCACATAATAACTAAAGAGAAGCTTTCTGAGAAACTGCATTGCCATGTGTGAATGCAACTCACAGAGTTACACGTTTCTCTTCAGTGATCAGTTTGTTAGCACAGTTTTCTGGAAATCTGCAATTAGATACTTCATAGCGCAATGAACATTACAGTGACAAAGGAAATATCCACAGATGAAAACTAGAAAGAAGCTTTCTTAGAAACTTCTTGGTGATGTGTGAATTCATCTCACAGAGTTACACTTATGTTTCGTGGAGCAGTCCATTAACACTGTCTTTGAGGAATCTGAGAAGGGCTTCTTTGGATCACATTGAGGCCTACGCTGATAAAGGAAATTTCATCCGTTCAAAACGTGAAAGAAGCTTTCTGAGAAACTTCTTTCTGATCTGTGAGTTCATCTCACAGAGTTACAACCTCTGCCTCAAGAAGCAGTTTGCTAACACTCTTTTCGTGGAATCTGCAAAGTGATATTTGGGAGCCTATTGGGGCCCATGGTGATAAAGGAAATATCCTCACATAATAACTAAAGAGAAGCTTTCTGAGAAACTGCATTGCCATGTGTGAATGCAACTCACAGAGTTACACGTTTCTCTTCAGTGATCAGTTTGTTAGCACAGTTTTCTGGAAATCTGCAATTAGATACTTCATAGCGCAATGAACATTACAGTGACAAAGGAAATATCCACAGATGAAAACTAGAAAGAAGCTTTCTTAGAAACTTCTTGGTGATGTGTGAATTCATCTCACAGAGTTACACTTATGTTTCGTGGAGCAGTCCATTAACACTGTCTTTGGGGAAACTGAGAAGGGCTTCTTTGGATCACATTGAGGCCTACGTTGATAAAGGAAATTTCATCCGTTCAAAACGTGAAAGAAGCTTTCTGAGAAACTTCTTTCTGATCTGTGAGTTCATCTCACAGAGTTACAACCTCTGCCTCAAGAAGCAGTTTGCTAACACTCTTTTCGTGGAATCTGCAAAGTGATATTTGGGAGCCTATTGGGGCCCATGGTGATAAAGAAATATCCTCACATAATAACTAAAGAGAAGCTTTCTGAGAAACTGCATTGCCATGTGTGAATGCAACTCACAGTTACACGTTTCTCTTCAGTGATCAGTTTGTTAGCACAGTTTTCTGGAAATCTGCAATTAGATACTTCATAGCGCAATGAACATTACAGTGACAAAGGAAATATCCACAGATGAAAACTAGAAAGAAGCTTTCTTAGAAACTTCTTGGTGATGTGTGAATTCATCTCACAGAGTTACACTTATGTTTCGTGGAGCAGTCCATTAACACTGTCTTTGAGGAATCTGAGAAGGGCTTCTTTGGATCACATTGAGGCCTACGCTGATAAAGGAAATTTCATCGTTCAAAACGTGAAAGAAGCTTTCTGAGAAACTTCTTTCTGATCTGTGAGTTCATCTCACAGAGTTACAACCTCTGCCTCAAGAAGCAGTTTGCTAACACTCTTTTCGTGGAATCTGCAAAGTGATATTTGGGAGCCTATTGGGGCCCATGGTGATAAAGCAAATATCCTCACATAATAACTAAAGAGAAGCTTTCTGAGAAACTGCATTGCCATGTGTGAATGCAACTCACAGAGTTACACGTTTCTCTTCAGTGATCAGTTTGTTAGCACAGTTTTCTGGAAATCTGCAATTAGATACTTCATAG
>NW_022142269.1:0-6656 GCF_007565055.1 Rhinopithecus roxellana | reverse complement strand
TGATAAGATCAGTACAGTTAAATATTACCCTTGTAACACACCTGCACATGTACCCCTGAATCTAAAATGAAAATTTAAAAAGAATGTGCATTCTGCATTTATTAGATAAGTGTATGCATAGTCAGTCCAGTTTGTTAAAATCTTCCTATATTGTTACTTATCTTTTGTCTTCTTATTCTATCAGTTACTACTACAAGAAGCGTGTTAGTGTCTTTTACCATGAGGCAAGGCTGGGCTCTTGTCTTGGTGAGTGCTAGCCTATTTCCAAGTCTCCTTTATTTCTAGCATCTCAGTTCTTCAGGGTCTTCAAATGAAATCCTGAGTGTTTACCAAGCATGGCTCTTTCTTCGTGGTGGTCCTGAATATTTACTCCTCCCAGCTGTATGAGACTGCAGTAAGCTCTACCCAGCTTCTCAGCTGTTCCTTCACAGCTTTCTGTGCAGTGTCAAGTGCCCAGGCTCTCAGCTGTTGCCTTAGAGTTGACAAGAGCAAGAGTGGTGCCTCCACCAGGCTTGCTAGTCTGTGTTCCCTCCCTCCGGGATCTTGACCCCTCAGGTTCACTGTCCACATGGCTCTTGCACAACTTCAAACAGGTTTTATTTCCTTACTATTATCCAGTTTTAAGCAGGTCTCCCTTGTGGAAGTGAAAATCCTTTTTTTCAGAGAATTTTTATGTCTTTAAAAATAGTAAGAATTTAAAATTCAAAACATTAAGACTAAGTTGGCCCACAGTGGAAAGAAATAGCTTATTTACAAGGTTGCAACTAAGAGCCCAACCACAGATATGATGAAGTGATAATTCGTTTAGTGAGATTTTTCACTTTGTGTTCCTCCTTCCCCAATTTTATTTATTATACAAAAACAGTAATAAAGAAGCAGTTAATAACCCATGATCTCATTCTTCTAAATAAAAACACACCTCTGTTTTTATTTTATCTTGGGATATGTGCTTTTATAATATGCCCTTTGTTCATGCATAAATTCTATCTATGGTGCCATAATTGATGTATTTTTTCCCTTAACATCACTTCATAAAAATATTCTATCAGGCCAAGCACGGTGCTCATCTCAGCAATTTGGGAGGCAAGGCAGGAGATCACTTGAGGTCGGGAGTTCCCATCCTGGCCAACATGGTGAAAACCCTGTCTCTATGAAAAAACACAAAATTAGCCAGGCATGGTGCCACACACTGTACTCTCAGCTACTCAGGAAGGCTGAGGTAGGAAATTGCTTGAACCTGGAGTGGAAGGTTGCAATGAGCTGAGATCGCGCCACTGACTCGCCTGGTGACGGGTGAGACTTGTCTCAAAAAAAAATTATGTATATATAATTCTATCATGTAATCCTAATTTTAATAGCTGTATCACATAGCCTGAATTCTTATATACTTGTCTTGAAACTTCTATTTACTCTGTAAATTGTCCTGCATCTACTTATTTGATCAATATTTATTTTTAAAATCGAGTCTATCATAAATACTTAAAATGGCTTTCCTTAGGCCAGGGCGTGGTGGCTCACGCCTGTAATCCCAGCACTTTGGATGCCAAGGCAGGCGATCACGAGGTTGGAGATCGAGACCATCCTGGCTAATAGTGAAACCATCTCTACTAAAATAAAAAAATTAGCCAGGCGTGCTGGCGGGTGCCTGTAGTCCCAGCTACTCAGGCGGCTGAGGCAGGAGAATGGCATGAACCCGAGGCGGAGCTTGCAGTGAGCCAAGATCGCCACTGCAGTCCAGCCTGGGTGACAGAGGAGACTCCATGTCTCAAAAAAAAAAACAAAAAAAAAAAAAAAAAAAGCTTTCCTTTTAAATCTATGCTATTTTATTTTCAAAGTTTTTCCCCGTACAGTTAAATTTATCTCTCTTGTGATTTATTTATTGCAGAAAAACCAAAACCATAGCTGGCTCTTTGCATTTGCTGAGAATATATTTTAGAGTGCCCATACAGCACGAGTCTATGGTTATTGCACTAAACCACACCAAGCATTAAGGAAATGAGGATGAGGACATGCTCTTGCTCTCCAGTGGCTTGCGCCCTCAGGGAGAGCTAAGTGTTCCTTACACATAAGCTACTTGTGTTATTCCAACTGTGATGAGGAGGTAACAGAGGCATCAAGAAAGGACCTGGGAAACAGAGTGAAAAGTCTTTAGGGGAAAAACGAGTAAATATTCTTCTTAACTGTCCTTCATATTTGGGGGAATCAGGAAGACTTTACTGAGAAGTTAAGTGAATAGAAATTGTTGTAGAGAAGACAGTTCCAGGCAGAGGGAAACGTACGTGTCACAATGTGGAAGCTTGTGAGAGCATCAAGTGTCAAGGAAGCAAGGCATGCTTAGCATGTAGGGGAATGAGAGGAATGGAGAACAGTGGTGCAAAGGTGGCCAATTGACGTTGAAGCCTTTCTTATTCTTTGCCCAATCAAAATTCCTCTTCTCTGAGTGCTGACATCAGCAAACAACTGCCTGGAATGAGGTTTGACTCTCTGAGGGCTTTTGAATTTTCAACTGGATTAATCTAACTGGTGTAGAGCATATGGAAAATCTTTTTCAAGTAGGAAATTCTGTACCTATTCCAGACCATCAGCTCCTCCTCTCAGGGGTTCCATTCCTATCCTTTCCTTTCTTTTGCAATTTAGACTCAGTAAAAATAAATATTTATTGTTTAAATTGGCACAGAGAACCATGAACATTTGCATCAGTTAATGAGAACTTCTGAATACCTTTTATTAAGAGAACTGAAATTAAATACAACTCAGATCAGTGTTCTCAAGTTGCATGTGGCTGTTTCAAGAACTGAGATCTCAGCATACACATTATGCTAGATGTGGAGCACAAGAAGTCATTTGATTACTGTCAGTCACAGTTCTGAACTCTTGAGTTATGATATCAGAGTATTATTTATTTGTTCTTTATGGAGCAAAATTTAAAAGGAGTCAGGCTGGGCATGGTGGCTCACGCCTGTCATCCCAGCACTTTGGGAGGCAGAGGCAGGTGGATCACCTGAGGCCAGGAGTTTGAGACCAGTTTGGCTAACATGGTAAAACCTTGTCTCTAGTAAAAATACAAAAATTATCTGGGTGTGGTTGTGCACACTTGTAATCCCAGCTACTTGGGAGGCTGAGGCAGGAGAAAGGCTTGAACCTGGGAGGCAGAAGCTTCAGAGAGCCAAGATCACGCCATTGCACTCCAGCCTGGGCAATAGAGTGAGACCCTATCTCAAAAAAATAAAAAATAAAAATAAATAAAAGGAATCAGCACTGCATCTTTCACCCTAAAGGTAAACTTTCATCATTCTTAATTCTTGTTTTTTTCCCCATGACTACTATACTGCATGTGTCATCCCCATTGTCCCTTCCTGTGTCCATGGCAGAAATTACCAGTTGATCTTGAGGACTTTACAGCTGAACCACAATATGGCCTTAAAGCCTTCCCAACCTGAGTCCCAGGCATCACAATTCATGGATTGTATGTGTTTGTGGGATGAAACGTATTTACTTCCCCAGCATCATTTCTACAATCTCCTTTTTTTATTTTTTTGAGACAGTCTCACTTTGTTGCCAGGCTGGATTGCAGTGGTGTCATCTTGGCTCACTGTAACCTCCGTCTCCAGGTTCAAGTGATTCTCCTGCCTCAGCCTCCTGAGTAGCTCCATTATAGGCACGTGCCACCAAGCCCAACTAATTTTTGTATTTGTAGGAGAGACGGGGTTTCAACATATAGGCCGGGATGGTCTTGATCTCCTGGCCCGTTGCCGACTCGAGCTCCGGTCGCCTGCTCTGGGGCTCCTTCCCTGCCTGCCCGGGACCCTGACAGTGGCCTCATCCCCGCCCGGATCCGCGCGGCCCAGCGGGCGCCCAGAAGGAGCAGGCGGCGCGGGGGCGCGCTGGGCGGGTGAGACGTGGCCGGAGCCGCAGCTGCCCGCGGGCTGGGACTGCTCGGCCGCCTCCTGCCCGGCGAGCAGCTCAGGTGGGCCGAGGTGGCGGCGCCCAGTGGCAAGGCGAGGTTACACGGCGGCAGGGTCTTTGCAGGCTGGTGGGTGCGGGGCGGCCCCCGAGGCTCGTTAGAGCTCCGGGCTGGCGCAACCGCCTGTGGATCTGCCGGGGATTGGATCCGACCCACGCTGGGGTGCGAGGGACGGGTTGGGGCTGGGCCTGGGCCTGGGGAGGGAAGGGTGTCTGATCCCCGGGTTCTCCGTAGGAGAGGGATCCGGAGCACTGAAGGAGGTGGAGGCTGGAGGCCCGGGTTCCTCTGGGTGCTAGCGAAGGAGAAGGGCTGGGGGATCCGGATATCTGGTTTCACAAGGGCGGGTGGATGGGGCCTGGGGATCTGGGTTCCTGGATCCTCGCTGGAAGAGGGGTCTCAGAGGTCTAGATTCCTGGGCTGTCGAATAGGAAGGGTCTGGGAGTGGTGCTGTTTCTGGGTTTTTAAAAGAGGGGCGTCTTCAAATCTGGGTCCCCAGTATGGGTGCGGGGAGTAACTTTGATTTCTGCCTTCGCAAAGGAGGCGCCTGGGTGCTGGGAGATCCCCACGCTTTCCTGGGTTCTCAAAGGAGAGAAGAGCTGGAGGCCTGTGCGCTCATAGGAGAGGGGCTGGGGGTGGATTCCTGTCTCCAAGGAGGAAGGGGCTGGAGTCCGGATTCCTAGGTTCTCAAAGGAGAGGAGCTGAGTCTCGGACTCCATCATCCTCAAAAACTGGGGTCTAGAGGGCTGGGTTCCTGGATCCTCGAAGAGGGAGGAGGCAGGGGGCCTGGATTCCTGGGTTCTCACTGTGAATCTCTGCCCCTCCCCCAGACCTTGTCGCCTGAAGAATGGAGGTATCTAGTGGTTCTTCTTATCTCCATCCCCATCAGCTTCCTCTTTAAGAAAGCCGGTGAGTCAGGCTCCATTCCGCAGTGGAAAATAAATGGGGGGACCCTCTGGAAGGTTCCAGGCTTATGCTGTCCCTTCCCTCTGCAGGTCCTGGGCTGAAGAGATGGGGGGCAGCTGCTGTGGGCCTGGGGCTCACCCTGTTCACCTGTGGCCCCCACACTTTGCATTCCCTGATCACCATCCTTGGGACCTAGGCCCACATGCAGGCCCAGCCCTGGTGAGAATTTGGTGGAGGGAGGAGAAGGAGAGGAGGGGAGAGGAGGAAGCAACCTGTTTCCTCTTTGGGTCTTTCTCAGCTTCTGCCTCATCTCTGGCTGTCTGGCTGTCTCTTGTTGATCAGCTCCTTTCTCTGTTTCATGTTTTCTTTCCTTCTTTCTTTTTCTTTTTTGAGATGGAGTTTCGCTCTTATTGCCCAGGCTGGAGTTCAGTGGTGCATCTCAGCTCACTGCAACCTCCACCTCCTGGGTTCAAGCGATTCTCTTGCCCCAGCCTCCCGAGTAGCTGAGATTACAGGCACGCACCACCATGCCTGGCTAATTTTGTATTTTTAGTAGAGATGGGGTTTCTCCATGTTGGTCAGGCTGGTTTCGAACTCCTGACCTTGTGATCTGCCTGCCTCAGCTCCCAAAGTGCTGGAATTACGGGCGTGAGCCACTGTACCCAGCCTCTTCCTCTGCTTTTTCCTCCCCCGCCTTCTGCATCTGGCCCTGTGTGTTTGTCCCAGTCCGCTACATCCATGTCATGGAGAGAAGGTGGGTGATGTGTCGCTGGCCCTGCCACCATGTCATATTCATTCATATCCACCCCCCTCTTCTGACCCCTGGACCTTGGAAATAAAAAGTGGAGGATTGCAGGGTCTTCACCTGAAACTTCTCTGAACTCATTCTTCTCTGTTGCTGTGTGTTTCTGTGGGCTGAGCCTCTTCTCCCCATTTCAATCATACTCATTCCGTCCACCCACCTTCCAGTCTCTCTCTCTGCCTTCTGTGTTTCTGTCTCTGAATGAATGGGAGAGTTGGGGGAGGATTGGTGGCTGGACCGGGGAGTGGGTGGCCAAGGCTGAGACTTCCGTGCCCAACACAACGCACCTCCTGCTTTTGCCCAGCTCCTGCCATCCCCTGGCTCTGGCCTGGACCTTCTCCTATCTCCTGTTCTTCTGCGCCTCAGCCTGCTGGACCTGCCCACTCCCACACCCTTCACCAATGCCATCCAGCTGCTACTGACGCTGAAGGTCAGACTCGGGGCTTGCCACTCCCCTCCAGCCTCCCTGTGGGCCCCTTCACCTCCCCACTTTACCTCCCCTCCAGCCGCTCCCGGATTTTACCTCCTGCACACCTGGGGGAGCCACCACCCACGCTGCCCTGGGCATAGGGTTCCCCATTCACATGCTCTTGGGCAGGTCTTCACCTCCCAGCTCCTCCTGGGGTGAGGAAATGACCCATGTGGGGTAACAGTAGGTGCCATCGGGTGCTTGCTGTGAGCCAGAGGCCCAGCGGGTGGTTTACCAACATGCTGTCCTTGAATCTCTGTAGCTAGCTATTTTGCAAAGGAGAAAAACTAGCTCTGGGAGAAGGTACTTGTTGAAGGGCACAAAACTAGGGCACCAGGTCTGGCTCCTAGTCACCTGGGAAGATGGGTGAAAACAGACTCCCAGGGCCCACCCCAGACCACAGAGTCACCGTTGCCTACTAGAGGCTTATCTGTGAACACAGCGGTCATGCTAGGTAGGGAGCGGCCTCCACAGCATTCAGCGTGCCCGCGGGAGCTCAGCAGTGGCAGGAGTAGGTT
>NW_022142268.1:0-25859 GCF_007565055.1 Rhinopithecus roxellana | reverse complement strand
GTCAAGTATATCCAGCCACTGAAGTGAGATTATGAAGGAGGAGCTTGAGGAGGGCACTGTGGGAAGCACAATCACTAAGACAGGGTTTCATCATGTTGGCCAGGCTGGTATCGAACTTTTGACCTCAAGTGATCCACCTGCCTCGGCCTCCCAAAGTTCTGGGATTACAAATGTGAGCCACCACACCTGGCTGTTTCTCTGATTTTTGTGGAATACTTAGGGAGATTCAAAAGCTGCATTTCAGCTCCTGCCATCTTCTAAAAGTCCCATTTTCGGCCCTTCAGGTTTTTTTTCTCCATAATGTTTATAATCAACTATGAAGTTCTGTAGTTTCTGTTCTGCTCTCCTTGATACTTTAAAAATGCCCTCGCATTTTGTTTAGGACTTTTTTTATTTTTATTTTTTGGAGATGGATTCTCACTCTGTCACCAGGCTAGAGTGCAGTGGCATGATCCCGGCTCACTGCAATCTCTGCCTTCTGGGTTCAGGCTATTCTCCTGCCTCAGCCTCCCAAGTAGCTGGGATTACAGGTGCATGGCAATACACCCAGCTAATTTTTGCATTTTTAGTAGAGACTGGGTTTCACCATGTTGGCCAGGATGGTCTCGATCTCCTGACCTCGTGATCTGCCTGCCTCGGCCTCCCAGAGTGCTGAGATTACAGACATGAGCCACCGTGCCCGGCCTATTTAGTATTTCTTTTTTTTTTTTTTTTTTGAGACGGAGTCTTGCTTTGTTGCCAGGCTGGAGTGCAGTGGTGTGATCTCTGCTCACTGCAAGCTCTGCCTCTGGGTTCACGCCATTCTCTTGCCTCAGCCTCCCTAGTAGCTGGGACTACAGGTGCCCACAACCACGCCCAGCTAATTTTTTGTATTTTTAGTACAGACAGGGTTTCACCGTGTTAGCCAGGATGGTCTTGATCTCCTGACCTCGTGATCCGCCCGCCTCAGCCTTCCAAAGTGCTGGGATTACAGGCATGAGCCACCGCGCCCGGCCTAATATTTCTTTACTATCAAATTAATTGTCTATTTACTGACCTAACAAACTTGGTCATGCCCCTTGGTCTCTTCCCATCTTTAGTGGTACTATGTTAAAAATGAGAAAGTTGCCGGGCCCTAGGAATTAAGTGAATATGACTCAGAGGAATAATTCCTAGGGCCAACCACACCCTAGAATTGTTTCATCAAAATGGAGAGGTCAAACACTGGGTAACAAGCCCTTTGCCAAAGTCTCCACACTGTTCCAATTTGCCTTTGACTTGAGGACTCAGCAAACACTGACAGTGGACTGAGAAACTGAGAATGGCTTGATTTACAGAGCACTCCTCTGTCCCAGGAAGAAACAAAACACTGTAAATACCAGGAGAAGACCGAGGTTCTAAAGTGCCTATATGAGCTGGCCTTACTCCTCACACTGCCTGGAATCAGTTTCCAATAGGTAGCATGCCCTCCTAAGAGGCAGAACAGAGAGAAACAGCTTCTGTACATACACCATTAAATGACTCAGATGAAGAGCCACATCAGTCACTGTCCTCTTCCAGGAAGAAGTCTTGACATCACTGGGGGGAGTTTCATAGTAGCTCCTGCTCTCTGTCACCCAGTTTTAGGGGGCTTCTGTCAGTACTAGGGGTTATGATGTTTAGTGGTACGAAGGAGGAGTGCCTAACTTTTACAGCCTTGCCCTGACAGCACAAGCACCTCAGTTACTACAATGTTTTTCCAGACAGTCTACCCAGTAAATGCAACCATGGCCCACTTCCTTAGGATATTGGAGTGTCACATGTCTTCTTTATAGTGATTACTCAAAACATCTATAGAAGAAGATCTGTCTATCTATCTATCTATCTATCTATGTACACACACACACACATACACACACACACACACATACACACACACACACATACTTTGTTTACATCAATGAGATACTCATCTGGGTTTTACGGATATGAAATCTGGAATTCTTTTATCTTTCTTACAGTCAGACAGTTACTCCAGTCGTATTTTATAGCATTTGTTTTGGCTTAGTTTCTTCCTTCTAGATTATTTAATGACCTCATCAGCCTGAGAATTTAAAATATACACCTTGTGATTATACGTTTAGCTGAAATGTACTTATGTGTTTATTTGCTTACTTAATTTCTTGGACTTTGGATGTGGGACTGGTACTGGTGACTGTGGGGTAGGTAATAGTGGCCCTACAGTTCCTTGACTCTCTAGGATTCTGGAAGGAACGTTGTTGTTTGAGAATTAACCTAACTGTATTTTCTAGCAGAAGCAGAAAAGATCACATGGAATTCAAACAGTGAGACTCCCAGTAGCATAAGAGAGCACGTCACTACTTGTCTCTGGATTCCAGTTCCTATACAATGAAGGTGTTGGCCTGAATGACAAAGGTCTCCTGCTAGCTCCATCTATCTACCCACCCATCCATCCCCAGCAGGTTAGGTGATTGGGCTTATTACACATGTTATTTTCAACTTTCCTGTCTTGTTACTATAATTCCAGAGTGAGTCCTCGTGTATCTCCCTGGGCTCCTATTCTCCAATCGCAGAATAGGGACCCTCTCCAATTGGCCTCTTTCTACCTGCAAGGGAGTTGGTTTCTCAACCTCAGCTTCTCAGAACAGGAGAGGTGATTGGGTTCATCCCTTTGTGAAGAATCTTCAAAAGCACAGCCAAGCTGGAAAGGAAGAACCGTATGAATACAGGTGGACACCTTATTCTTGTGAGGAAGACCATGAAGAATAGCTCCAACAGAGGAGCCTGGACTACACCCTGGGCAGGCGGCACCACCCACCCATCCACAGGTGACCTTGGTCCTCCTTGCATTACAGAGTATGACAGCAGGAACATCTGTGGAGATCATCTGCCAACTGTAATTTGGAATATGATATGAGCTGGGATCAACTTTTATTAAGCCTGATGCTGTCTTTTGCTTCAAGAGTTAATCCAAAATTTACCTGCTAAATGCAGAAATTCAGAGCCAAATCAGACAAAATAACAAATGTGGTCTCTTCCCTCTAAGAGCGCATAATCTAAATCAAACAGCATATATTGATAATGGGAAATTCTGGGCAACTTTCAAGAGAATTGAATCAAATATTGAGATTACATCTTGGTCTTAGGTTAGTGACTTTTAGTGTACTTGGGGTGGGGCAAGTGTTGTGGGTTTAGATCCTGACAAGTGCTCTGAGCAGGACAAATCACTATCTGTAGCCAGTCGATTAGGAAAGGTTCCATGCTGGAGAGAATTCCAGGAGGTCAACAGGGCATTTGGGAGCATGGCATTTGGGAGGAGGCAGGTGGTGCAGGAGGAAGTCAAAGGCAGATGGGAAGAGCTCACATAACGAGGACCAGTGTTTTCCAGAACCGTACAGTACTTGGCCACTTAAAGTAAGGCACTGCCAAGTTCACTCTCTTTCTGTCATTATTCATGTGTTTCTGGAAATTCCACTTCCTAGGATGCATCCAATTACACCACTACACCAATCTTCACCTTTGCATATGTATTAGAATTTAAATGAGCATGTTAAATTTGCTCTCTCTATCTAAATTTGCACTAAGCTCTGGCAACTATTTCCATTTTAGTGGTTTAGTAAGTTATAACTACTGTATTCTTTCAGCAAGCAAACAATACACACCATACAGCTGGAGAAAGAAGAAAGGTTAGAGAAGGAAGAAAGGTTAACTCTTCCCACTTACTCATTTCACAGATGGAAACACGGATGTTCCCAGAAACTTGGTAAAACTTGCGTGGTGTGTGACTTGGGAACACAGCCATTCTCTGAGGGTGATGCTTTTTATATGTGGCCTGGAGTTTGCTTCCTGATGATGTACTGCTTCCTGCCCAGGCAGCCTCAGCTGGGCTCCACTATCCCTGCTCTGGTACCCACTCCGAGCACTTAAGAATGCCTCCTGTCTGGAGCCAGTATGAAGGTAACAGAGAAGGAAAACCTGGATTTCAGCAGATTAAGTGGAGGAGAGGAGAGAGACTGAGGAAGAAAAGAAAGGTTGCAGACAAATGAAAACTGTCTTGTGAAAGTAAAGTGATTGACATGGATCACCTGGATTATGATTATTTAAAAGGCAGTTCACAAACAGAAATCCCAGAAAGGTTAGAGCAAACTAATGACTTCTGGTGAAGACTGTGAATTTGAATCTATACATTCCAATACACTTATGGGGAAAAGAAACTGCTTTTAACTTACAAGTATTCTATCTAGTCACTCAGAGTTTTTTTTGAAAACGGAAAGTAACATTTCTCTATTAGAGGATTCAATTCTACTATGGCTGCAAAAGGATTACTTCTGGACTTAGAAGAAAATCAACCTATATAATCAACCTAATCAGCCAGACCCACTCATATATATTAGTGGACCTGGCTTCTGTTCTAGGCCAGGAACTGAGAGCTCCTGACACTTTGTAACAATGTAATAGGGGATAAAATGTCAGAAATTTCAGTGAAAATGGAGTTAAGTTGCGCATTTTGAAAGCAATTTTTAGGTATAAGGTAGTAAGTAGCTAGTACTTATGTGCCAGCAGTTCAGAAAGCAAAACTGAGAATTCAAATGCCCAGTGGCCAATTATTTGTTGCTTTGTACATTTGGGGACTATAAGCAGATGGACATGAATAACCACACACATCCCTGGGTTTATTTCTCAAAACATATCACACATTCCTAAGTTTCCTTACAGGTCTTTTTAAAGATTACTCTCAGAATGTGCCCAAAGAGTCCCTGAACAAATGCTATTCATTCGGGTAATATAACAAAAATCATTGAACGATATCAGCATTTTAAATAGCTATTATAATCCAGTGGTTGACTCCTGTATTGCCCTATTCAGTGTCTATATGTTTTGTAAAGCCTTACATTGACTTGTGTACTTTAGCTAACTGTGACACCTGTGGTCATTTTCTATAAAGAAGTTGGTCTTTAAGCTGTTGGTAATGAATGTAACTTGGTTTCTACTGGAGAATCTGATTCAGCTTACATCATTTTAACTTATAGCACTTTTGCCAGGAATGAAATCTAAGAGTGCAAGACTGCACTGTTTTTCCCCAGGTCTGCAGAGGTCTGTTGCTTTTAATGGGTTATGTGTAGGACAGAAGGATGTGACTCATCTATGCACTTAAGAGTCATAAAACAGTAATGCAAACAGCTCAGCGTCAGTCATAACATTCATTGTATGTACCACACCAAATGTGCATTACCATTTAGTTTTTGTTATTTTAAAGGAAAGTGGGCATTGGTACCCAGTGAACAAACAAAGTATTTATTAAGTTTATTTTCATAAGTGTCATTAACATAACTGTTTTCAGTGAGCACAGAACAAGTGTGAGGAGCTCTTTGTTGTCAACTGAACATCCCTGACACCTCTTCTAATGTCTCCTGCTTCATGGAAGATAAACCGGGACTGTAGTTTGTAATTTGCAGAATTCTCTTCTCTGTGAGGTTCCAGGAGAGACCATCCAGGAAGAGGCACTCATATGAGGAAGGAGGAAGGCAAGTCCAGTGTTCTCCAGAGGCAGTTGTAGGCACACGCACGGAGAGATGTAAGGTTCAAAGCAGCTTTCAGATGAACTTTTGGAGAAATGCCTTTTGTGCTGTGAGAGGAGATAGATGTCTAGAGCATCTCTGGGCTCATAAGTTTAGCAGTTTCCCAGGTGAGCTCCTGGAAATCATGTGCTTCAGTGCTCCAAGCAGAGTGTTAACAATTGCCTCCTTGACCTTCACTTCCCTAACGGTTGCAGAAGCTTCACTTTCTTGTCTTAAAACGATCAGTATGTAGAAGACACAGAGTGGCTTCTATTTTCCTGATAAGATTGTGGCTGATACAAGAAGTAGTTATTAAAAAATTAATAAAAAAGTAGAAAAGGCAGAATGCATAAATCAGATTAAAATAAACTGCCAGTGGGCTATAATTACTATAAAAATAACATGGTCAAAGGCCGATGAAATGGAAAAATGAAGAAATCAAAGTCAATCAAATAATTAATTGATTAATTACAGAACAATCAATTAAATATATTAAATATTATGTTTATGTAATTATAATTTATCTACTATCTGGATATTATAATTTGTAAATATATATATTATATATATATTTATATAAACTGGGAATCTAGATTCGGTATCATATGATCAGTAACCAGTATGAAGTGAGCACAGCAAGCAGGAAGTAAGGCCCTGGTGAGAGACCACACCCCAGCTAGAAACAGAGGAAATTAGAAGTTTGATTCACTTATTTATTCATGCAACAAATATTTTTGAGCACTTACTGTACCCCAAGTACTGTGCTACATGGTGGAGGATGCAACATGAACAAGATAAACATGTAACTGCTCTTAAAGTGCTTACGGTCTACTTGGGAATATGGACAAGTGAATAGCTAACTGTCATTGAGTGTGATGTATGTCATGATGAGAGAAGTACATTGTGTTGTAGGAACACCCAGAGGCAGGAAGTAGGGTGTGGGGTGGGGAGGAAAAAAGACTTCCTGAGAAAGTGGCTTCTAAGCTGAGACTTGAAGGATGAAAGGAGGTTAATGGTCAAAGTGCATGGGGTAGAGGAGATGGAGGTTGAAGAGGGAGATCAGAGAGTGTTTTGGTAGGCACCCTATTGTCAGGTGGTAGTGGTGGTAAACTCCAAAAGCAATGGGGAGACATCGCAGGGTTTTAAGTAGCAGAATGATATGATCCAGTTTATGATTTCAAATGATGGCTCTGGCTGAAGCATCAATAATGGATTTCAAGAGAGCAACATGGATGTGGGGAGAACAACTAGACCCTGCTGTAACAGTCCACATATGAGATGTCCATAACTTGGACATGGCAGTGGGGATGGAGAGAAGTTAGCAATTACAAGAAATGTTTAGTCGATGACTGGTGGAGAGGTTAGAGAATGGGAGAAGTCAAGGGTGACTCATTTCACACATACGGAAACTGAAGCTTAGAGGGATTGCATAGCTTACCTAAGGCCACGTAGCCCAGAACAGTGGTGTTGGGATTCAAACCTCAATTCGGTTGACTCTGGAGCCTTCACCTTTACCTCTAAACTCTGCAGTGTATGAACCAGAACAGGCCATGAAGGCTCAAGTTTTAAAAAATCGTTAGAATGAAGTTCTTGTGTCACACAAATTGACTGTTTTGTGTTAATGTGACACAGTGGTTCTGCTGAGCTCTCTTCATCTCTTGTCATTACCTGTACTGTATTTTTTCTACTTGACTTATTTTCATAATTTTTCCCTCTGTGTGTGTGTAAATGTTGTTGTAACTAAAGGAAAAGGGAGTGGGGAAAGAAGATTATTTCGCCTTCTCACTGAAATTTTGGTTTCAATCTTAAGTAAAACCAGAAGGCATTTTTCCTTTACTTTTTACAGTAGATATATATATATATCTGTAACTGTGTAAGTTCTAGAGGGTAAAAACCACAACCAGCTGTCATGTTTTGTTTGCCAAAATGACTAAGATAATGGGTAAGATAATGGGTAAGGCTGAGAAAGCTGTAAAATAATTATCCCATATTGCTCCCAAACACCCACCTCTTCTGTTATACGTGAGACCTGTTAAACAAGTCTGATGTAGTTGGAAACAAATACTGACATACCCGTGATTATAACTCCCATCTATTTGTGGACGAATGGCAAGCCTCCCACTCCTGAACAAAACCCTGTGCTAAGCTCCAAACACCCAAGGACATCCCCAGCCAAGTAACCCGGGCTCCTTAAACTTTATGTGCTGTGACAATCTCAGCTGAGCTAAGGCCCCTCACTACCACCCCTCTGGCTGTAGGATCAAGAATGGATTTCAGAAGATCAAAATTACTACTTCTACTATTACTACCACCCCCCGCCTTTTTTCCTGAAACCTGTACCAACCAAGTCGACAAAACCAGATGCTTAGAAGTTAGTCTAGATTCCTCTTTCTCTCCTATTCCTCACATCTCATCAGCCACTCAATCATAGCAATCCTACCTCTTAAATACCTCTTTAGTTTTTTCTTTCCTCTTCATTTCCACTGTGGCTGTCTTAGTACTGGCCACTGCTTCCAAATTCCTGATGGATATTAACTTTTGTGATGCAGAAACAAGAAAATGGAATGCCTAGTAATTTGCAAACTCATAAGTTGTTCTGTATTTAGAGTAATGTATTACTTATGTGTTTTTAAAAAAATAAAAATTGGTCATAATCATAAATAATGAAGAATTTTTCTGTAATAGGGATTATACTAAAAAATTGAGAGGCTTTCTGTAAAGAAAGAAAAAGAGGTAATAATAAATGCTTTGCTGCTGTTACTATGAACCAAAATATTGTGACATAATTATGTATTTCAATAACACGTAAAAATGGCTAATATACACATTTGATAACAGAAAACATTAGAAGAGAAAATAAACACAAAATCAATGCCAAGTAAAGATTATTGGCACACTGAGTGATAATACAACAAATATTAAATATTTGAAAAATTATCCTTAAAATAAAATTGTAAGACACATAGACATGAATTTCACTGTCAAATAATTTTGGACAATATTAGGACAAATATTCCAAATGTAGAAAAATGCCTTTCATCTTGTGTTACATTCATTGAATTGATTGGTTAAAGATGTGTTCAAAAGCATCTTCAAATTGGGAGTCAGGGAACATGTTCCTTCAAATAAGTTCATTTCCTTTTTTAGCAATGAAAATATTTTATCTAGTTGTTTTCGTTTTCATTTGTTCATTGAAAAATATATTCTGTTTGTTAATTCAGATTTTAGATCAGTTTCTGATTTCTTACTAGAACATTATAAAACAACATCAATTTATTTTCTTTGTAGTTTTTTTTGGGGGGGAGTCAACATACTTGAAAAGAACATCAGTGAATAGTAGATATGTAAACACTAGAAAATGCCAACAATTCGGGCAATACTCAAATAACACGACACTCACATCTTCTAACAAGGTTACCATCACCCACATGGATTTGCATGACAAAATTGTCCATTTAGGGATTTACTTTGCTTCCACAACTTGTATTTCTTGGCATACTACTTATAGGACTTATATAACATATGCTGTATGTATCATCTTATTAATATTTAGTTCATTTGCAAGAGTGACTGATTACCAGCAGACAGGGCTACCAACATACACTGACTCCATGATCACAGCCCTAAGCAAGACTGATTGGGCTGTGACTGCTTCTCTCTCACATGCCTCTGTCTGGTTTTCAGATATGTCAACCTTAATACTTATCTCTGTGGCTCAGGGTTCCTATTCTTACTTTTGGCATGATGTCATTAGGTTCCTTTTAGCCAGTAATGTCTCTTTGTTAATTGTTAAGCTCTAATTCTCACAGGAGAATTATAATACTTTCATTTTTCTGATTTCTTGACTGATTTTTCTAAAATCCGGGACTTAGAAAAATATAAATTTCTTGAGAAATGTCAGGGAAGAATTCTCACATGGAAACACCATTATGGACCCTGTAATGTCTTAGTCAAATAATCACTGTATAATACTGGTCTCTGGCCTCTTGCCCTGTCTCCTTTCAGTGTGTCCCTCCCACTACTTATTCTGTAAAATGGACATGAGCTTACCAAATTGTGTTATAATTTTAAAATATGCTTGCCTTTTCCACGATACTGCACATTTCTTAAAAGCAGGAATTGAGTCTTAGCTCTTGATCTCCAATGTCTAGTAATGAATTGATACATTTTAGGTTCTCAATATATGCATGATAAACTGAGATGAATTAAGTTGAATTTATTTGAAATAGAAAGATACTGAGGACTTTGGTTTTGGAAACCTTGTAGGTTGAGACAATACACCTCTCCCATGACAATTACCTGGGAATTCTAGATAATATACACTAAAAACTTTAAAAACAGAGTTGAGTTCAGAAGAAAAAAACAAGGAAGGCTTTAGGTAGCACAAATAAGCAAAGATCCTGACAGCTAGAGCCATAAGCACTGAAGTTGAAATGCAGCTTGTGGGTGGGCCAGGGCAGGGCTTATGGGGAGGGAGTCTGCAGGATGATGTAGTTTTAGATCAGGAGTAACCATCTAGGAAGATGTGTCATTGTGCTCTTCAGGTCAATATTAAGAAATGCGAATTGGAAGAACAGATATTTCATGCACAAACAGTGGCCCCCTTCTCACTCTTCCCATAGGTCTTTTGCCTATTCTCCCTCCCAGTGATGCTGTGTTGAGGGCAGAGGTACGTTCAACATTGAATGAGACCACATTCAGGCTGTAGTGATTATGCCCTAAAGAGTTCAAGATGTGATTGGAAGAAGCCCTGTTCTATGTTTATACTATTAAATTCTGAATAGTAAGCTTAACATGACCAGAAAACAAATTATCATTCACATCTTGCATACACTGGAAGAGCTTCCATTTGTGGTCATCACGAATGATGCACAATTGCAACTTTTGAGAGTCATTGGAAGCCAGTATTCATGGGCAGTATGATACATGATGCAATGCCACGAGTAATGATGCAACCTGCGTTAGTTGATAAACGGTTTTAGGGAACTGCAGAGGCAAGGAGATCTATGTTGTTTCAATAGAACAGGTTCCAAAGAGTTATGCATATATTATAAATTATTTCAACTCACATGTCCCATGATTTTGATAATATATTTTTAAATGGAATTGTTTATGTGGACAAAATATGTCTGCCCAGCGCCTTGCATACCCTATGGGTAACTCTGCCCCTAGCTTTCTCCCAGCCAGGTCATATTTTAATGTGCTTGTTTTCCCTTAGGCAGAATGGGAGTAAATTCTGAAGGAGTAGGACCCAGGAAGATGGAATAAAAGATTAGATCAGGCAGAATTAATTAATATTGGAGCAGTCACCTGGAATTCTAGATGTAACATATTGACTCAGACAGTTATGATGTGATTCTTTTTTTTTTTTTTTTTTTTTTTTTGAGACGGAGTCTCGCTCTGTCACCCAGGCTGGAGTGCAGTGGCGCGATCTCGGCTCACTGCAAGCTCCGCCTCCCGGGTTTACGCCATTCTCCTGCCTCAGCCTCCCGAGTAGCTGGGACTACAGGCGCCCGCCATCTCGCCCGGCTAATGTTTTGTATTTTTTTAGTAGAGACGGGGTTTCACCGTGTTAGCCAGGATGGTCTCGATCTCCTGACCTCGTGATCCACCCGTCTCGGCCTCCCAAAGTGCTGGGATTACAGGCTTGAGCCACCGCGCCCGGCCATGATGTGATTCTTAACTGAAGCCTGGATTCAACAATGACTTACAGCATGGTTTCTCAAAATTTAACATGCAGTAGAATCACCTGATGATCTTGTTGAAATGCAGATTCTGATTCTCTAGGACTAGGGTGAGCCTGGGGTTATGTATTTCAAACAAGTTCTAATTCATAGATCATATTCAAATAGTAAAACCCTAAAATCAATAATATAGAGAAAGAGGTCTAATGGCTCAAGAGACAGGACTGTTGGAATGAACTCAACATGAGCAGCTTGCTCAGTCACTGCTTAACCATCCCAGGAAGTCCTAGAGGACATCCCCTTCCTTAAGATACAAAACTGCGTTGCTCAGGAGAGCATCAGAATTAATTGAAAGTGTTGTGGCTATCTGCCATAGGTCAGAGATCATGGTGGGCAGATGTTGCAATGAAGTTGAGTTCCCTGATTTCAGTGGGAATAATGGGTGTTGGTATGGTAGAGCCCTGGTGGTGATGCTTAGCCATCAAAAACATGTTTGTACAAAATTATCATTACATGCTGCTGGAATAAAGGGTGCCATGGTTTGAATGTTTGTCTCCCCCAAATGTAAATGTTAAAATCCTAGCCTCCAAGGTAATGGTACTAGGAGTAGGGTCTTTGGAAGGTGAATAGGTCATGAGGGAGGAGTCCCCATGAATGGCATTGTGCCCTTATAAAAGAGGTCTGAGAGACGACCTCTCGCCCCTTCTGCCATGTGAGGACACAGCAAGAAGGAGCTGTTTATGAAGCCTGGCCCTCACCAGACACTGAATCTGCTGGCACCTTGACCTTGGACTTCCCAACTTCTAAAACTATGAAAAATAAATTTCTGTTGTTTATAAGACACCAAATCTATATTATTTTGTTACAGCAGCTTAAATAGACTAAGACAGGGGCGATCTATATTTTTACTCACATGGATCTAAATGATGGCAAATTGATCAGGTATGCAAAGAAATAGAATGGATAGACAGTCTGCCAAAGTGCTAACTGAAATGTAAAAGAGGAAGTATTCTAAGTTTAGTGGGCAAAAATAGAAATCAAGACATTGTAATAGGGTTTCATAGTCTCTTACCCAATTATCAGACATAATTCAGTTCAAAAAGACTTGGAGTCTTCCAATTGAGGTGAAAGTTGGGCCCCTTTGGGAAAGGACCCTTGAGTGTTACCACATGTATATGCTGTAAATATTTCTTCATGTCTTTCCCCAAGAAACTAGCATCCATTAACTAGAGTGACTGCACTGACAACAGAGAAATAAGCAGAACATTTGGGTATTCTTAGACACTGACTTTGAGTTGATTCTAATCTCTAGAGTTCCACAAATGCCTTGGAGTTCACTGGCAAGAGTGAGGACTTATGAATGTTAGGGGATAGATGGACTCCTGACTCAAACTTGTCTCACTGTGGGTTCAATAAAATAAGGAACCTAACCTACTGTTATCCCTGCCCCAGACTATACAGTACAACTTAGAAATGCTTAGTAACCAGCATAATCTCCATATTGGTTATCTGATCTGTGGAGTGATAGCTATTAGGTTAAGATGGACCAAAAAGGGTTCCTCAAAACTGACTTTCTATAAGGGAATTTCAGACATATTTCCTCCACTAAGAACTTCTAAAAAGCAGCGGGTGGTTATTCCTATGGCATCACCCTTTAATGAACATGTTTTTCTTTGCTGGTAAAAAAGCTATGTGGGTCTTTGAAGATGACTGTGGATTATTTCAAACTTAATCATGTGGTAACTCCAATTCAAGCTGCTGTTCTGAAGGTGGACTATTTACTGGTGAAAGTCAACAGATCTTCTGGCACCTGGTATGCAGCTATTGACCTAGCAGATATTTTCTATTTTTTTAAATATGAAATTTATCACTTTAATGATTTTCAAATGCACAATTTACATTCACATTGTTGTTTTATAGTTTTTTTTCTTTTTGTATATATATCAATAAAGATAATCAGAAGCAAATCAAAAGGTTTGCTTTCAGCTGGAAGGGTCAGCAGTGCACTTTCACAGTCTTTCCTCAGAGTCATGTCAATCTCCTGCTCTCTGTTGTAATATAATATAATATTGCAGGATCTTAGGCATCTTGCTATCCTACAGAACATGACTCTGGTCATTATGCTAATTAGATCTGGTGGACAGGAAGTATCACATAGCTTAAATGTATTAATAAGACATATGCATGCCGGAAGATGAGAGATAAATGCCATGAAACTTCAGAAGGCAGAAAAATCTGTAAAGAAGGCCATGGGCCTAGATTATGTCAGGATATCCTCCTGTAAGTGAGAGACAAGACTGTATCTTGAACTGCCCGCCATGAAGAAAGAAGCAAAGTACTTGATGGGTTGCTTTAGATTTTGCAGGCAAATATCTACCACATTAATATATTTACCAGGTAATTTATAAAGCTGTCAGTTTTGAATAAGTCCTGGAGCAAGAAACTATAAGACAGACCCGGATCACTGTGTAAGCTACCCTGACACTTGTGCCTTGTGACTTTCAGTTCCAATGGTAACTAAAATGTTTCTGACAGACAGGGATGCTTTATAGAGCCTCAACTAAGACCCAATGGGAGAATTACAGCACAGACCCCTAGGGATTTGGAGTAAGCCTGTCCATCTTTGCCAATAACTATGAAAATCAGTTCTTGGATTGGTAACACACTCTGCAGAAACTGCATGCCCGACCAAAAGACACCCACTAACTGTGACCTAAAACATCCATCATGAACTGGATATTCTCTGATCCACTAAATAATAAAATTGGACACAGGCAGTATGTTAAATGGATATGGCAGATCCAGAATGCACAAATAAATTCCAGGAAGAGGTGGCTTAGATTCCCATGGTATCAGTTACTACTCCTTTGCCACCACACCCTCAACCCATAGCTACAACCTTATGGAACATTTTTTTTTTTTTTCTGAGATGGAGTCTCACTGTGTCACCCAGGCTAGAGTTCAGCAGCATGATTTCAGCTCACTGCAACCTCCGTCTCCCAGGTTCAAGTGATTTGCTGCCTCAGCCTCCTAAGTAGCTGGGACTCCAGGAGCATGCCACCATGCCTGGCTAATTTTTTGTATTTTTGGTAGAGACGGGGGTTTTGCCATGTTGGTCAGGCTAGTCTCGAATTCCTGACATCAGGTGATCTGCCTGTCTTGGCCTCTCAGAGTGCTGGGATTACAGGTGTGAGCCACCGTGCATGGCCCCTTATGGAACATTTTAAGTGACCAATTAATAGAGAAAGAATAACCAGAGGCCCAGCGTTGAAATGGATGTCCATAGTATATTGGTACCGGCTGGAAGCGGATGATGGCTCCTGCATGGCAGTGCAATTCTACCCAGGAATGCCCTTAAGCACTGTGATAAAGGGAAGTCACCCCAGTGGGAGGAACATCTGGAATATATCTGGTTTCCCCTTTGTATGGAAGGAAAGTTGGCCTGAGGTATAAATCTATATGGGCCTACCTTGCGCTATTGTGCTTTGCTTAACTGTGTTTCACAGGTATTGTGTTTTTAACAGACTGAAGATTTGTTACAATGACAGTCTATCAGCACCATTTCTCCAACAGCATGTTCTCACTTTATATTTCTGCATCACATTTTGATAATTCTTGCAATATTTCAAACTTTTTCATTATTATTATTCTGTAATGATGATCAATGATCAATATCTTTGATGCTACCATTGTAATTGTTTTTGGGAGGCACAGACTACACCATGTAAGAACTTAATAAATGTGTGTGTTCTGACTGCCCCACTGACCAGCCATTAACTCTTCTCTCTTCCTCTGGTCAGGTCTCTCTACTCCCTGAGACACAGCAATATTGAAATTAGACTAGTTAATAACTCTACAATGGTTTCTAAATGTTCAAGTGAAAGGAAGAGTCACATGTCTCTCTCTTTAAAGCAAAAGCTAGAAATGATTAGGCTTACTGAGGAAGGCATGTTGAAAGCCAAGATAGGCTAAAAGTTAGGTATCTTGTACCAGTTAGCTAAGTTGTGAATGCAAAGAAAAAATTCTTGAAGGAAATTAAAAATGTCACTCTCATGAACACATGAATGATAATAAAGTGAAACAGACTTATTGCTGATGTGGAGAAAGTTTGAATGGTCTGGATAGAAGATCAAGCCAACCACAGCATTCTCTTAAGGCAAAGCCTAACCCAGAGCAAGGTTGTAACTCTCTTCAATTCTACTGGAAACAGAGAGGTAAGGAAGCTGCACAAGAGAAGTCGGAAGCTAGCAGCGGTTGGTTCATGAGGTTTAAAGAAAGAAGCCATTTCCACAATATAAAAGTTCAAAGTCATGAAAAAGGATGAGTTTGCGTCCTTTGTAGGGATATGGATGCAGCTGGAAACCATCATTCTTAGCAAACTATCAAAAGAACAGAAAACCAAACACAGAATGTTCTCACTCATAGGTGGGAACTGAACAATGAGATCACCTGGACTTAGGAAGGGGAACATCACACACCGGGGCCTATCATGGAGAGGGGGGGAGGGGGGAGGGATTGCATTGGGAGTTATACCTGATATAAATGATGAATTGATGGGTGCTGACGAGTTGATGGGTGCAGCACACCAACATGGCACAAGTATACATATGTAACAAACCTGCACGCTATGCACATGTACCCTAGAACTTAAAGTATAATAAAAAATTAAAAAATAAATAAATAAATAAATAAATAGTTCAAAGTGAAGCAGCAAGTGCTGATGTAGAAGCTGCAGCAAATTATCCAGAAGATCTAGCTAAGATAATTGATGGTGTCTACACTAAATAACAGATCTTCAATGCAAATGAAGCAAACTGCTTTCGGAAGAAGGTGCCATCTAGGACTTTCACAGATACAGAGGATAAGTCAATGTCTGGCTTCAAAGCTTCAAAGTATAGAATGACTCTTCAGTTAGGGTCGAATGCAGCTGGTATCTTGAAGTTGAAGACAGCGCTCATTGACCATTCTGAAGATCCTAGGGCCCTTAAGAATTATGTGAAATCAATTCTGTCTGTGCTATATAAATGGAACAACAAAGCCTGGATGACAGCGCATCTGTTTTCAGCCTGGCTTGATGAATATTTTAAGCTCACTGTTGAGGCCTACTGCTCAGAAAAAAAGATCCCTTTCAAAATATTACTGCTTATTGAAAATGCACCTGGTCATCCAAGAGCTCTGATGGAGATGTACAAGGAGATTCATGTTTTCATGCCTGCTAACATAATACTGATTTTTCAACCTATGAATCAAGGAGTAATTTTGAATTTTAAATATTATTATTTAAGAAATACATTTTGTAAGGCTATAACTGCCATAAATAGTGATTCCTCTTATTGATCTGGGAAAAGTTAAGTGAAAACTTTCTGGACAGGATTCCAGAAGTTGGAATTGGAAGAAGTTGATTTCAAGCCTCATCGATGACTTTGAGGGCTTCAAGAGTTCAGTGCAGGAAATAACTGCAGATGTGGTGGAAATAGTAAGAGAACTAGGATTGGAAGTAGAGGTTAAAGATATGACTGAATTGCTACAATCTCATGAAAAAATTAACAGATGAGCAGTTGCTTCTTATGGATGAGCAAAGAAAGCGGTTTCTTGAGATGGAATCTAGTCCTGGTGAAGATGCTGTGAACATTGTTGAAATGACAACAAGGGATTCAGAATATCCCATGAACTTAGCTGATAAAGCAGTGGCAGGATTTGAGAGGATCGACTCCAGTTTTGAAAGAAGTTATATTGTGGGTAAAATGCTATCAAACACACTGCAAGCTACAAGAAATCTTTCATGTAAGGAAGAGTCAATCAAAGTGGCAAAGTTCATTGTCCTATTTTAAGAAATTGCCGCAGCCACCCCAAACTTCAGCAACCACCACTCTGATCAGTCACCAATTGTCAACACCGAGGCAAGACCCTCCACCAGCAAAAAGGTTGTGACTCTCTGAAAATTCAGGTGATGATTAGCATTCTTTTAGCAATACACTATTTTAAAATTAAGGTGTATACATTATTTTTAGACCTAATGCTGTCGCACACTTAATACACAACTGTATCATGTAAACATAATTTTACATGTACTGGGAAACCAAAAAATTCACATGACTCACTTTATTATGACATTCATTTTGTTGTGGTGGTCTGGAACTAAACCTGCAATAATTCTGGGGTATCCTTGTGTTGATTTAAGGACAGTTATTTATAGGGTGAACACCAGAGAGCACGCACTGTGGAGGAGGTTTTCAATAATCAAATTAAAAATAAAGGTGATATTTTAAGCTGTATCTTTATTTTTTGCTTTATTTCTCAATTTCTTCAGATCCAGGCAGGGATCTATTTGTGGGAGACCTCCTCAGAAAGCCCAGTAGTATGCAATCACCTAGACTTAAATGTATATATAGAGAGACCAAAAATGTACAGAACTATGAGGAGAAATCCATAATCCTATGAGAAAAGATAGAATAGTATAGGCAATAAGATCGGTGTAAGTGAAAGAATACAAAACTTGGCTCCCAATTATTAGAGAATATACATTCTTTCAAGCATTCTGGAATATTTGTAAAATTTTACCATGTACTAACCATAAAGCAAGTTTCAAAAAATACCAAAAAATCCCAGTTCATATAATTAGACCAGATTATACAAGCACAATACACAATTAATTTCATAGGTATGACATTAATAATAAAAAATAGACAAAGCATTCTACCTTCCTACATTTGGACAATATAGACACACTTCTATAAAATTCCTAGTTCAACAAAGAAGTCATAATGGGTGTTAGAAAGCATTTATAATAATAACAGTGAAAACAGTAGCAATCAAACCTGTGACACATAGCTACAACGAGAGCTAAAGGATTTGAATCAAATCCAGTAAGTGAATATTTATACAATTTGATTATATATGTGGGAAAATATAAAAGATTTCTTTTTTATACCTTACCAAAAAATAAATTCAGGAATAAAGACCTGAATGTAAAAAGTAAAACTCTCAATGTTTTGCACAAAAATATATGCAATATTTTATAAACTTGGGATGGGGAAGAAGTCATTAGACAATACATAAAAAGTTTAAATTATGAAGGAAAAGATTGTTAAATTTGGTTGTATTAAAATGTAAAATTCCTATACAATAGAAAACTCCATAGGCCAAGTTAAAAGACCAGCCACAAACAGAGAGGAGAAATTTGTGGTGTAGAGGGCAGGTAAAAGATTAATGTCCAGAATACGTAAAGAATTACAAGTCAGGGCCGGGAGCGGTGGCTCGAGCCTGTAATCCCAGCACTTTGGGAGGCCGAGACGGGCGGATCACAAGGTCAGGAGATCGAGACCATCCTGGTGAACACGGTGAAACCCCGTCTCTGCTAAAAAATACAAAAAACTAGCCGGGCGAGGTGGCGGGCACCTGTAGTCCCAGCTACTCAGGAGGCTGAGGCAGGAGAATGGCGTAAACCCAGGAGGCGGAGCTTACAGTGAGCTGAGATCCGGCCACTGCACAGCCTGGGCGACAGAGCGAGACTCCGTCTCAAAAAAAAAAAAAAAAAGATTACAAGTCAGTAAGAAAAGGACAACCCAAAAGAAAAACAAACAAGGATATTTCTGAACAATTCACAGAACAGGAAACCCGAGTGGATTATAGAATGATTTTACCTGTGTTAGTAATTAGCTAAAAGATAATTGAAATTGCATAGCTATCAGTTTAGAAAAATAATTAGTCTGATTACATCAAGTGTTGGCAAGAACATGGATAAATCAGGTGTGAGTTCTTGCTGATGGTAGTCTATATCAGTGTAATCAATTTGGAGACAGCTTAGCAATGCTTGGTAAAGGTGAAGCTACACAAACCTTCTGACCCAGTAATTCCCTTCCAGGAATCTCCTTGAGAACCTCTTGCACAAGTGCCCAGAAAGACATGTACAAGCATGTCTAAGGCAGCTTTGTTAGTAACAGTAAAACATTACAAATAACCCTCGCCTATCTTAGGGAAATGTCCACAGTTTTACCCATGGCAAGCCTGGAGGCAGCGGGAGAACCAGCACTGACACGCTGCAGGTGCTTGAAGAGAATTAGGGCACACCAGGAGGGAGTGTGTTTGAAGAATGAATGGGTGTTTGAATGACAGTAAAAAAGACAAGAAAAAACAAATATGGAAATGTCAGCCAAGGCAGAGGATGAGCAAAGGTGTAAAGCCTGGAGCCAGCCTGGCACCTGAGGAGGCTGGCAGTGCTGCTGCGGCAGAAATGGGAGGGGTCGTGATGCTATAGGGGTGACAGGGCAAGATGGAGGATGGAGGCGGGAAAGGTGACAGAGGCTAAAGAATGACTGTTGTGTAGAGAAGTTGAGACCTCAAACCTGCAGTCCAGTAATTTCATAAGTTTTGGGTTTTATGATGCCTTTGTGCTTTTAAAAATTATTGGGGACCCAAAGGATTTTGTGTTCATGTGTGTTATATAGATATTTATTATATTCAAAATTAAAACCAGGAATATTAAGTATTTTGTTATTTATTTAAAGTAATAGTAATAAGGCCATAACATGTCAATATAGATAACATCTTTGTATTGTCCAAGACAAAAAAATACATAAGAGACATCTGGTTTACTAGAAGATAGCTGGATTTCAATTTTTTACAATATGTTGTTTTGGTTGAAGTGTATGAAGAAAAGCTTGCCTCACATAGATAGCTGGAAAGGGGAGAAGCCTTTTTAGATCATTATGGATATTCCTTGATACCATACTAAAACTGGATAACTGGTAGTTTCTCAAAAGTTGGTTGCAATGTGGAATCTGAAGAAATATTAACAAACATTTCAAACTCTGTTACATTAAAATCCATTGGCCCATCTTGCACCTGAATAGACTTTTTTATGTGTGCATGATTTTGTAATATCCACCATTGGTTATTTGGAAGATATTGGCTGAGTTATGTAAATCTTCCAAATGTTGATGCATCTCATTATACAAGACCCAGAACAGACTCCACATGTTTCTTAATATCACCACTAATCTCATCAGAAAAGTCACTAAGTGTTGAAAGCTGTCATGCTCATGATGACAGATACATGGTTACCAAAATTCTAATTTTGCTTGAAAGATCACATTTTATCATTGGCAACAAATACTGCTAGTTATTTTCCTTGAAGTGACAAGCTCACTTTATTAATTTTTGAGATTAAAGCTGCCAAATACCCAAGTCTGAATAATCACAGTCTGTCTGTCAGTCATGCTTTCAAGTAAAAATGATGTTAGGTAGAAGAAAAGAAAGCTAGTTAGCTTGCTACTCAAATGATCACACAAATGCTTTTCCCTGAGACAACCACTGCACTTTGGTATGTAGCAAAATTGTTTATGATTACTTTGCATTTTGACTAGCAGAATATTTAAAAGATGCTCATTGAAGGGCTGAGATTTTTAAAAGTTAGTTTTTACTGCTTCATAGTGGCATTTCTAAGTGAAACTAGCTTTTTTTTTTTTCTTCTGCAAATGCATGAGGTAAAAAGAATACAAACACTAGGTTATAGTATAGTTTTGTTCTATGCCTTAATTTGTGCTGAGGCAGCTACTGATTTGCCCACTATTTCTTTTGCACCATCAGTGCAAATATCAACACAGTGAAAAGGCTAAATAATCTCCTACTCTTATTATTAAAATAGTTTTGACATCATGTACTCTCTGAAAGTGTATTGGGTTCCGCATTATACTTTGAGCACTGTTGTTAGATAAATGGAGACTATCAGGGAAAGACATGGCCAAATTTGCAATTTAGGAAGATCATTCTGTCAACAGCCTGGCTGATGAGTTGGATGGGATGTGGGAAGGAGACTATAGCAGGGTTCCAGCAGACATGATGAGGGCCCTGAAGTAGGACCCAGGCTTTGGGCATAGAGAGCATGGGATGGGAAAAAACGATGAGTCCAAGATGACTCCCAGGTTCCCTGACTGCACAGAGGATTCACAGAGATGGGGAACTCAGGAGAAGAAGATGGGGGCTCAGCTTTGGTTAGGTTATATTGAGGTGCCGTTCATGGAGATGTGTCCACAGGCAGCTGTTTATATGGATCCCAAGATACGTGCTTGAGAACTAACATCAAGGAAAGACAAAACCTTGGAGGGTTAGTCTTGAGCCTACAACCTACTTACTGCCAATCTTTAATGAATAGGTAGAGGAAGAGGAATCTGCAAAGGAGACTGGGAAGGACCAATAAGAAAGACAGAAGGACAACCGCATATTTTGTCATGGGATGTGAGAGTCTTTCCAGAAGGTGAAGCCAAACCATGACAAATGCTACAGATACTGAAGAACTAAAAGGAGTTCATGAAAACATAAGCGCCAAGAAGCCTTCACACCAGTACATCCCCATGCCTGGAACACTGCCTGGTTCAGAGTAGGTACATGTAATTCCTGCTGAATGAACAAATGAGCCCATTGGAACTTGCCATTGAGGGCACTGGTGACTGTTGTCATAGTGGCTTTGTGGAGTGTAGACATAAGCCTGGCATTGTCTATGAAAAAAATACATGAAAGGAGAGGTGAGTGTACATTTTTTAGGAACTTAGTTTTCAAAGGAAGGGAAGAGACAAAGAGAGATCTTGCAAGCATAAAAAGATGAAGGATGGCTTATATTTAGTTAGACTGTTGTGTTTTTTTTAAGAATGAGAGATTTTTAAGCATGTTTTATAGGCACTGGGGAAGGAGCAAGTAGAAAGAGAAAAGTTGACAATTAATGGTAAATTACAATCCTTTTATTCACAGCTCCCTGTCTCCTCAACCTCCTTAGTCCCTAAAGCTACAAATGGCTTGGAGAGAGATTCTCCCTGACACAACGTGTACTTTGGGCAAACTTTTGCCTGCGCTGCTCATCCACAAGGAAAGCACTACTGAGAAATTATGCCCCCTCCTGTCCCCTTCTGTCCTAGCACTGGACTGTCATTTATCTCAGCCTTTCATGACCCGGCATTTTTAAGTGAAACTAGCTTTATTTCTGGTAAATGCATGAGGACTTCAAGGCATCACACCCCAGATGTAGCTCCAGAAGTTCCAGAGTCTGCCATGCTGAGTCCAGCCATATGCACGACTTTGAGCTCTTCAGAAGTGCCACCTCTCCCTCACCTCCCATCTTCCTTGCCTGGAGCAGTCTTCCTCTGCATGTCTAGCTGGCTAACTGCTCCTCACCCTTGAGCTCCCTCCCCTGAGCTACCTCTATCATAGTACGCATCACACTAGACTGCAAATTCCTCTTCGCAACCTTTCTTCCCCTGCTAATCTAGAAGCTCTGTGAAGAGAGGTACCAAATCTTGCTCTCTGTGCATCCCCAGTAACCAACACATAGTAAGGTTGGCTAAATGCATATATTCCAAATCCCCTTTCATCCTAACTCTCTTCATGGACAAAGAAGACCTGGGCAGGGCAATAGGCTCAGAAATGGAATCCAGAGCATCATCTCAGGATACATTGTTTCTCTGTAGAGTCTAATTTTCTCTGGCTGCTGACTGAGGGTACACACAGCCTGCAGACTTGGAGGCAGTGAAGACTATATCATAATAACCATCTATTAAACTTCAAAGGGAGAAAAGTTAAAAACATGATGGAACTAATTGCTGGCTGCCACAAATTGGTTTCTGGGCATTATAAATGTTTAATAATTGGCCTAGATACCACTGCCATAGGTCGCTGCCATTTACAACTACAGAGAGACGCGAAGATAACCAATACAGACTGTGGCCTCAGCAGTCACAGCTCCACAGCCGCAAGGGAAGAAATGTACCTCTTTTGAGCATTTGACATATTTATCTGTCACAAAGTAGCCAAAAATGACTCCTGTCTTAACAATTACATAACCTAAAGACATGGCACCCAGGTGAAACAAACCAAACTTCACAGACTACCCTGGCTAGGAGTCGGGATGCCTGGAGGTCAGATCGAGGTCAGATCAGGCTCTGAAGTAACCAGCCCTGTGCTCACAGGCCAGTTGCCTATTTTGAGTACTCAGTGAGTCCTGATAGAATATAGCTCTCCGTGGGATCCATACCATGAATTCAACTCACCTGAGATGGAAAATATTCAAAAAATTGCATCTGTACTGAACATATGCAGACTCTTTTTTTCTTGTCATTTTCCCTCAACAAAAAGGTATAAAGATTTATATAGCATTACATCGTATTGGATATTATAAGTAACCTAGAGATGATGTAAAGTATATGGAGGAAGTGCATAGGTTATATGCAAACACTGTGCCATTTTATATCAGGGACTTGGGCATCTGTGGATTTTGGCATCCCTGGAAGGTGCTAAAATGAATCCTCTAGGGCTACCAAGGGATAACTGTACTTGGGCTCATAAACTCACTTATTGATTTAATCAGTCCAGATTTATTAAATACCTACCACATTCCTGGCACAATACTAGGTACTGGGGTTACCTTGAGATTCCAGTCCACCGTGAGGCTCATGCCGAAGAACACGATGTGGCGATGCTGTTGAGGTGTGCATGGGTGCTGTCAGGGGAGGTACAGAAGGAGTAACTAAAACTCAGCAGAGAGAAAACACGTGAAGCCTCAAGAAGGAGCGATCTTTTAATTGGGCTTTAAATGATAAATGTAAGTTTGTCGGGCATGGAAGCAGGAAATGCCATTCAAAATAACAGGAACAGGGTGTCAAAAATACACGAAAAAGAAACGTTAGAGAATGGTGAGTGTTAGGTGGGCGTAATTAGAGGAGAGGAACCTGTTAGGTTCAGTTAGTGAGGTCTGGGAGGTGTCTGGGTACTCTCTTGTAGGCAATAGGCAGTGGTACTCACACTTTACCACATACCAGCAATACCCAGAGGGCTTGCTAAAACACAGATTGCTGGGCCCCTCTCCCATAGTTTCTGATTTAGCAGCACTGGGGCAGGGGCCTGAGGACTGGCATTTCTATTAGGCTCCCAGGTGATGCTGCTTTGGCAGTCCTGGGACCACACCCAGAGAGCCACGGTGCTAGGGAGTCCTCCCTTCTGATGCTTATATGTCTGAATCTGTTGAAGCAAGCATTTGGCACCACATAGAACAGGTTGGAAGGGGACAGGCTGAAGGTAGAACGGCATCCAGGAGGCTTGAAGAGGATCCTAGAAACAAAACTCCTGCCAACTTTCGCAACTCAAGAGTCCCTGACTCATCTTAAGTCCTAATGTTTGTTTCTTTTATTTAGCCTGTTACTGGTACCTGAAATCTTTACTAACAGCTTTTCTCATTTAGATTATGAATTGCAAATACCTCTTGTAGGGGCCACACATGAAACTGCAATCAGGGCTTTACTATAGAGTGATAATTTAATTATAAGAACCTTTCATGCAGAGCTGGATGAGAGGATGGTCATTTCTAATCCACTGGGAGGGCAGATTCACTCCTGGCTGTACTGTATCCTGATGGCACACTGTTTACCCAAGTCACTTCACCTTCCCGTCTCAGTCTCAGTCTACTCTTTGGTACAATTGTGGATAATAACAACACCTGCCACAGTGAGAAAACGTGTGTAAGAGCTTCGGAATATATCAAGTGCTAATAGAAATGCTAACATATATGCACATAACGCATATATTCTTTCGGTACTTTCTTTTAGCATATTGAAAACTTTCAGAAGACTCTTAATGAATCTAAGGTTTGTCAGGACTGTTGGGTTGTTTCTTTGTGTATGAGAGAGATGCACAGAGAGACACAGAAGACAGAGTAAGACAGAGAGAGCAGGAGAGGTAGGAAAGGAGTGAGATAGAATATGTCAGAGTGAAAGGCGGAGGCTGATGTTCATTCTAATTTTACCATTGGCTTTTTGGTCTGTATTTACAATAAGTTTCACAAGACTTCTAAGTCTTGTGACCCGAATTTAGAAACAGACCAGGATTTAGAAACCTTACAGGTAGGGATTTTTCCCTGTTATCCAATAGAAAAAAAACCTTCCTTGGTTCTTTAGGGACTTCCTAGGTTTCTCGTGGATATTTGCACTGTTTTTCCACAAACCCCCAAAACAAGCAATATTGATCAGGCCCAGACTGAATGCACCTAATCCATTTAAACAAATACTGTCTAGCCAGTTCTGGGAAACCTTTTCTTAATCTTGGTGTAATTCTCCACCTCCAGGATATTGACAAGCCAGTTTAAAGGGCTCCTCTAACTAAATGTGATTGATGTTTTCCTTTCATTGGGAAGGGGTGCACAGAGGATGTAACATGTTATTCTGGAGTACCTTGGCAGGTGCACCTTGGAACGGCAAGCTATCAGCTCACCCACAAGTGAATGATTCCCCGGGTGGCATGGTTAATTGCAGCAGCTTCACCATGGTAAAAGACAAACAATGCCCTTTCTGTCTTGTCCCAAGGAAAAGAAAGACAACATCTACCAATTTGTAAGAGGTTAATTTCCTAATTACCCCATGAAGTTTGTTATTTCTAGTGGGTCCTTAAATCAGGCTGAGAAGAGTGAAATGGGATCCTTCCTTTCGAGATGAAAAGCGTTATTGACAGCATTAGGTTTTCGCAGTGTCTCCCTCTACAGCTGAAGGAAGAATCTGCTCGTCTCCATGGCAGTAGTCCTGGAGGCGCAGCAGCAGCACAGCATGTGCAGGAGAAGGTCCCGAATGGAAAGGCTGGGGCTGGTGGGCTTCCGCTTGGTCAC